>NW_025999899.1:1646601-1654104 GCF_001458135.2 Marmota marmota marmota
ATATATATATATATATATATATATATATATATATATATATATATATATATTTCATTAAAATATATATATTTACTCTTACTAGTTGTGATGCATTCTAATATTTTCTATTTTGGCCTAGTCGGTTTCATTAAAATATATATATATAAATAAATGCTGGCCACAGCCCACTACCAGGATTTAATATAGCCTAGGTTTCCATGGTAACTCCATCACTATCCATACACAGATACCCCTAAGCTCTGAGGCTGGAAGAGGGGACAAATGCAGAGAAGCATCAGATTCAGGGAAACCTATAGATTTCAGGCACTCTCTAGAGCTCCAAGAGCCCCTGGTACCCCACTATGAAGACATGGGGCTTTGTCCCCATCGGCTATAAGAAAGACCACTACTTCAAGATCTGTCCCCAGCTGATACATAAAAAGCTTTGTAAAAACAAAAAGAAAGATATTTATGATACAATAGAAAAAGGCCAAAGGCCATTCACACAGAGAGAAAAAAACAAAATCTGTGTGACAAAGACCTGGTTTTATTAATTTACAAATGAACATTGCCCCCACCCCCAACTCTCTGGAGCCAAACTTCCATTATCCAGGATAGGAGACCTGGGGAGGAAAAGAAATAGCTTTTGAGAAGAGTCCTCAAAGTTATGAGTTAGAGCCCCTGCAAGGTTCTTTGAGAGAGACACAAGGAAAGCCTGATTCCTTTTTAATTACTCCGGGCTCCTTGTCTGTGATTAAGATGCTCCACACTGGGCCGTGGGGAGCCTGGCTTTCACACAGGTCACACGGGTGACGGGTCGCTTAACCTCCTTTGAGAGCAAAAGACTGGCATAATACATCATTGCAAAGCCCTTGAAGCCCACCAGATTGGTAAAGATGGTAACACCAGCGTTGGTGCAATTATTAATCGCAGCAGCTCTCCAATGAGTGGCCTGTTGCTGAAATGCTTTTGCTCAGTGAGTCAGCAGTTCCCCCCACCTATGAACAGATTAAAAGAAATCCCCGGAGAAGAGCACACGTATATTTACGAACTGCTAAAGACAACCGAGATGTCCATCACGATCATTTACCTACTGCTCCCTGGGTGGCAGACACACACAGAGCGCTTAAAGGCTTCATTGGAGTTAATCCTCGTGTCAACTCCTGTGGGCTGCACGCTGTTATCTCCATCTTAGAGCAGAGGAAATTAAGACTCGGGGAGTTTGACATGACCAAGTCATAGCAGGACGGCATGACAAGCTTGTGCTTTGGTTACAGAGTGTAACGGTACAACGATCTACTATCAAGGTGTTTAAACGCATTCATTTTTGCAACAAGCATAAGCACCTACTATGTGCCAGACACTGTTATATATTATAGATGCTGACAACATAGCGGTGGTTAAGACACATGATGGTCCCTGTCTTCAAGTTGCTTTGCCCTCTGGGGAGATGACTGCAATACCATAAGATGCAGGAAAGGCTGCCTTCATACTTGCTCTATATGCATAATATGATTCATGTAGTCACTCAAGTAGTATTTATTTATTGAGTCTGACTCTTTGTCAGGCATTTGTGGAGGCTTTCACTGACCTTTGAGACTCTTGAGTCCTTAAAGGACTGGTTCTTTCTGTCTCTCTATTTGGAGGTCCAGGCCAGGAACAAACATCCAAAGCTGGTGCATTAGAAATGTTTGTGACCAAATAAATGAGCAAAAGACACAGGGATGCATTTTTTAAAAAATAGCAGACTTTGGAACATTTCCTCTGTGTAGTTTTAATTAAATTAGTATAAAAAAAAAACTAAAACAATTTAGAAGTACAGAGTGCAATCCACTCCCTCTATCCATCCTTTAGAAGGAATTCTTAAACCCTTGATGTCCAAATTTCATATGCCTAACCATGCTTCCCCCACAAAAAAGTATGAATCTGACTCTTTGTCAGGCACTTGTGGAGCCTTTCACTGACCTTTGAGACTCTCCCTTATTAGTCCCTGTCACAGCACCTGTCCATTCTCTTCATGTGCACATTAAACTTTAGAATAATTTTATTTTTCCAACTACGTGTCCTTTGTCTGCATCACCCCATGACACTTTCACAAATGAACTTAAAAACAAAGAAAATGTGCTTCACTTCATACACCACAATGGTTAACTGTGGAGACTGAGATGCAAAGTTTTCTTCCAACTAAGGGGGGACCAAAGATGTCTCTTTTAGTTTCCCTCCAGCATGTCCATCCCATCCTCCCCTGCTCCCCCAAACTTGCCCCTTAAAGGGCTCAGGATCTTTTGTGTCCTTGATGTTTTTTGGAGTTCTGGTCCAAAGAACCCCATTTTTATAACTATCTCAAAAGCCCATGCATTAGCCACTCTATCCCTGGAATTCTCAGGGTGGTCTGAGGGTCAGCAAATGGACCAATCCAAGCCCCAGGGTCTGTGCCCAACAACATCTCCATCTAGGACGAGGTTCTCTGGCTCCCCGGAGTGCCAGCATTGTAACTGCAGCTAACTGTGAATCCATGAATCCACGAGTGGATGTGTTTGCTAAAGATGTGAGAGCAAAAGCAATTATAAAGGCATTAGTTGTGCTTTTGTGTCGACTTATGTTCTTAAAACTAATTATTTATTCATTAAGGCTCCCGGCCTTCATCAGAGGCTTTGTCACACAGAAAGAGCTGGCAAGCTTGACTTGTGGGTACAAAATGAAAGGCTCCACACAAGCAAAATATGCTCCCTGATTATGAACCACCTCAGTTTCTGAGATAATTGAGATCAGCCTCGTGGAGGCCTCCAAACTTTCAGGTTAGAAATGAAAACACAGATCATTCCTAGTCGGCTGAAGAGCTGTTTGGGATGTGCACATTAGCCAGCAGCTTTATCATCTTGTCTCTTGCATATATCTTCTTGAAATGTTTCCAGTTATAGACCTTTGGAGAGTAGAGGAAGGGAGAATAGAAAATTAGAGATGAATCACAGTTTTTTTCCTTTGCTTTCTTACCTGAAATCCTATTAAAATGAAAGTAACGAGTCTTAAAAGTTAGGTGTCTACATTGATTTAAAAAAACATTAGGAGAGCCATCCGCAGATGAGATCTAAATAAATTTATGGAAACTGGGAAGTGGGTGGACGTGACATGTGAAGCAACATATAGGAAGCTACACCTAAGAACGGACATGGACATGGAGACTGCCATAGTTAGCTCGCTGCTCTGCAGAACCTACAGTCGGGACTCAGAAATTTCAGATCTAAATGGAAATCATAAATAGGGCTACAAATAAGGTGGTTGAGTTGACTTTGTATATATAGAAAACCTGGAACTACTCTTGGGCCAAACTCAGGGGTACTTGAACTCAGGGGTACTTGACCACTGAGCCTCATCCCCAGCCCTATTTTGTATTTTATTTAGAGACAGGGTCTCACTGAGTTGCTTAGTACCTCACTGTTGCTGAGGCTGGCTTTGAACTCGTGAACCTCCTGCCTCAGCCTCCCAAGCCTCTGGGATGACAGGTGTGTGCCACTGCGCCTGGCTGAGTCCTCTTCTTTTTCATCACACCTTTTCTTCCCCTTAAATACCTAGTGTTTTGGTTGACAATTTTTATTTAGAATAAGGTTTATACACTTACTAGGGTAGTCTATACATACCTGGGGATAAAACACCTTAAGAAAAATTGGTAGCCCATGTATCAGTTATCTATTGCTGCATAACAAATTACCCCTAAACGTAGCCACTTACAGCAACCAACATTTATTATCTTACAGCTTGTGTGGGTTAGGAATTTGAAAGTAGTTTATCTGGGTGGTTCTGGCTCAATATCTCTCATAAAGCTTGAGGCAAAATGTTATCCTGGGACTGGAGGATCTGCTTCCAGGATGGTGCACTCACAAGGGTATTCAGTCATCAGCACACACACCTCTCTGCAGGGTGTCCGAGTGTCCTGGCATGGCAGCTGGCTCCCCCCAAGAAGAGGGCAGAGAAGAAACTGAACTGTGTTTTATGACTGAATCCTGGAAGTCACACATGGTTACTTTTGCCATATTCTATTCCTTAGAATCAAGTCACTAAGCCCAAACCTCACTCAGAGCAGAACTAAGCTCCACTTTCCAAAGGACAGCATGTGTAAAAGGTTGTGTAAGTGTTTTTAAAACCACTACACCCCAGAAAAATAGACTTCCACATTCTAGCATTTAGGAGTCTTCCAACTCTAAATCTAGCTCTGCAATAGACCTTTTTATAGCAAATCCCCCACCATTTAAAGCCCTCCTCATATTCATAGACTACTCTAGTAAGTGTATAAACCTTATTCTAAATAAAAATTGTCAACCAAAACACTAGGTATTTAAGAGGAAGAAATGGTGTAAAAAAGAAGAGGACTCAGCCAGGCACAGTGGCACACATCTGTCATCTCAGCGGCTTGGGAGGCTGAGGCAGGAGGTTCATGAGTTCAAAGCCAGCCTCAGGCGCTAAGCAACTCAGTCAGACCCTGTCTCTAAACAAAATACAAAATAGGGCTGGGGATGTGGCTTGAGAGCCCTGAGTTCAATCCCCAGTACCCACCCCAAAAAAGAAGACTCAAAAATAATAAGGAAAAAAGATGACCCTGAAGGATTAGAAATAATTCGAGAAATAGAAAATGTAGAAGATAATTTTTTAAAATATGTTTTTAATTGTAGGTAGACACAATACCATTATTTTATTTATTTTTATGCGGTGCCAAGGATCAAACCCAGGGCCTCACATGTTCTAGGCGAGCTCTCTACCACTGAGCCACAACCCCAGCCACTGTAGAAGATCATTATAAAAACTAAAAACATTTCATATCCTTAAGGAGAATCCAGACAATATTTCATCCATTTTAAAATAAAATGATTCTATAAAATAGGAACAACCAAAGACCAAAACTCTTATAATTTTTAAATGGACAAAATTATTTTAAAATACATAAAATGAATTTTTTTTAAAGTTAGAGCCAATAGCTGAGAAAATATAACAAAAACAAACAAGAAAGATAAGAGGAAAAAGTCAGAGTAATACAAAAAAAAAAAAACTCAGAGAGAGTCAACAGATATTAAATATTTAATAGGACTCCCAGAAAATGGAGGGAGAAAACTACATTTTTTTGAAGAAAACTATGAAATTTATCAAAGCTTAAAGGACATGATTATCAAGATTCAAAGTCTTGCCAGGTGTTGAAGCATAATCAATGAAAAAAGAATAACCTATACACAGCTTACTGGAAAATTGGTATATATCAAGAATAAAAAGATCTTTTTATTTTGGGAGTCTCTTTTTAAAAATTTGTTATATGTGTTCCTTTTTTATTGGTACATTGTACTTATACACAACAGTGGGATTCATTCTGTTATATTTACACCTGCACGTATATTTTGATCATTCTCATTCCCAGGTTTCTTTCTTTTCCCTCTCTACCCTCCTCCCCAGATTTGCTCACCAAAAGATCTTTTAAAGCAGAGGTTGGCAAATTACAGTTCATGTACCAAATCTGGCCAGCCATTTTTTGTTTTAATTTTAGTTTTGTTTTTGTTTGGGGTACTGGGGATTGAACCCCGGGGCGTTCTACTGCTGAGCCAAACCCCCAGCCCTTTGTATTTTTTTCATTTTGACACAGGGTCTCACTAAGTTGCTGAAGCTGCCCTTGAACTTGAGGTCCTCCTGCCTCAGCTTTCCGAGCCTCTGTGATTTCGGGTGTGCACCACCAGGTCTGGCAACCATTTGTTTTTCTAAATAAAGTTTTTTGTTTTTTTTTTTGGAATGTAGCCCTGTCCCTTTCTTTATAGATTGTCTATGGTTGCTTTACTTTATGGAGGTGAACAGTTGCAACAGATACAGGTGCACAAAGTTAAACTATTTATTATCTGGCCCCTTACCATGGGAGGAAAAAAAATGAAATACTGACTTCTGTACTGATGAGAAAGCTTCCAGAAAAAGAAAGGGATACAATTTACCCTTAAAAGAACAAAATCATCCTGGTATCAGAAACTTCATCAGTGTCTCTGAATGCCAAAAGGCAAAGGGAAAATACCATTGAGGCCCTGAAGGGTAATCAAAAAGCAGAAAGTCATCCAGGATTCAGGATTAACTAACATGAGGTCCCCAAATGGCAGCTGTTCGGTATGCCTAGAAAGCATTCAGCAGGATCTGACCAGGAAGATGGAAATATGGAGAAGAAGAAGTAATTGAAGGATTTAATTCTAAATTTCAGAATTTGGGGGGAAAATAAGGAGGTGATAGGATGCGGTGGAAAGCAAAGGAACTGCTATCTGTGGAACTAATGGATCTTAAGGGGCCTAGACCTTTTTTTTTCCTGCCTGGGGACAGAGACTCTCTGAGCTATGGCCTGAAGACTAGGTCCACTTTGCAGAAGGAAGGATGCCTGACAGAGTCTGGAATGTTCTTCTATGAGGAATGTTTGGTGATCCAATCACCAAGGTGACACACCTGCTAGCTAAAGCCCCTTTTGTTTTACTAAAGAGGCTCAACTTGGCCTATCCAGGACTCCAAGCTTGCCAAGTGCTATAGATTATCTGAAATGTCCCCAAAGGCAAAATGCTTGCTTCCCAGTCTGTGAAGCAATTGGCAATTGGTGGCTCTTTTGAGAGGTGAGGCCTAACAGGAGGAAGTTAGACCTTCTGGGAATGGGCCCTTGCAGGGGATATTGGAAACCAGCTCCTTCCAGTCTCCTTCTTTGCTTCTCAGCCACCATGAGATGAACAAGCCTCCTCCACCAACTCCCACCATGGTATATTATGCTACCACAGGCACAAAGCAACAGAGCCAAGTTACTATGGACCGAAAGCTCTGAAACAGTGAGCCTAAATAAACCGTTTCTTCCTTTCAATTGATTGTCTCAGGTATGTTGTCAAAGTAACGCAGAGTTAACTAACACACCAAGGATCATAAAGCTCAGGATGAAGGCTTCTACTTTCCCAGCAAAACCCCAAGCCAGAGTGCCCTTGCCTAAGGTCTTTTGAAAAAAAAGGACCTTGTGGATCCCATGAGAGCTGCTCTCCAAATCTTTCTGACATCTGGATCCTGGATCCTGGAGAAGGAAAGTGAACTATTCTCCAGAAGTCCCATCCCAGATTCCCCCATCTTCTGGGACTCCTCATCCTTTCCTCCCACCATCAGCCTCCTCCTCCCCTAAGCCCACTCCTTCTAGCAACTCTACAGTTCTTACCTCATTATACAGGACAAAGTAATTCCCTTTCTTTTGGTCTCTGAATTGTCAGTCATATCCTCACCCCAATTTTTTTCAAAACCAAAGAGTTGATGGATATTTTTAGCGGACGTCTGTCTATGAAAAACTTTCACAAGCAGTTGAGAGTAATCTTAGGATCGTTATTTCTTTAAATCATCAATTATTTTTCCTCTTAATTTCCACTTTCTAGGTGAGGAAACTAAAGTCAGAGAGGTTAAATCACTTGTTCAAGGTCACAGGGTTGATATCAGAGCCAGGAATCAAGTCAGAACTCAAATCCAGGAAATGCCTGTCTCCAATGCCGGGCTTCA
>NW_025999899.1:1655002-1685965 GCF_001458135.2 Marmota marmota marmota
TTTTCCCCCCCCCCCCCGAGGAGGAGGGACCCATCCCTGGAACTGTCCTTACCAAGTGCTATTCAAGGTTAAGCCCTCCCGGGTTCTACATGTCTTGGTTCATGACTCCCAGTTTTTGGTAGAGAGACTCTGATTGGCCCAGCTTAGGTCAGTTGTCCCCATCTTGGACAAATTAGCTGAGAGCCAAGGCTGCTAGGAAACCCCTCTGAGACATGAGGACCATTACTAGGGAAGACAGAAGACATGTGAGCCGGCCAGTCATCCCACGAGCAGCCTGCTGCTGATGAATACCGTGCTATTAGGCAGAATTGGTTTGTTTCATATGGCTGTTTACACTAACATCTAGCGCTATATAGAAGAGTCATCATATTTCACCTGATGTACTCTGGTTCCCCACCCTGAACAAATCCCCTCCAGCCCAAGAGCAGAAAATGGAAATGCCTTTCCTCTTTTCCTGGGCTTGGGAATGTGGTGATGACTTGGCAAATAGCCCCGTCGCATTTGGTCATCTTGGACATTTTTTTTCCTACCAGCAGCAACCCTTCCCAAACGGACCCAGAGACATTTCTCAAAATGTTCTGCTCAAACAACCGTGTGACAAAACAGCTTGCCAGTTTGTCTCTTTCTTGCCAAAATGAGATCGTGATGTCAAAATCCAGTCCTTTGCTCATTTAGAAACAATCCGAGAATGGAACACTGGTTTAATTTCCCAGGGAAAATAAGATGCTCTTTGACTAGCAAAACTAAGAGTGTAATTATCTTCTCCAGAGTCGATCCCTTGGGGATTCCCTAATTAATTGCAAAATATAGATGAGGGCTGTTTGAAAAGTAAGTTTATAAGGTTAATTACTGGCGTATTAGGTGTAGCCTGGTCACCGTGTGGGTAGGACAGTTTTCTTGGGCACACCGGATGGAGGAACTGATGATTGACTTTTCCAAGACGCTCCTCTCTGTCAAGTGCACAAGTTGAGAGAAAAGACCATAACATTCCTTTTACTGTTGGTGGGCTAGTTGTCAAGGTATACCTGCATTATTAAAGGAAGTCAGCAAAGTCTGTGAGTGTGTGAACCCTTGGCTTAATATGACTAACTCAACCCGCCTCTACACGCAGTGCACAATGATACAATTGCACTTCCATATCTGCACACACACACAAGTGTGCAAATACATATACACGTGCATATGCATCACACACACACACACAAGCACACACATAAACAAAAGCTAGTAGAAAGCAGAAGACATAAGTATCACAGTCCAGAGAACTGGTTTTGAACTCAGGCCTCACGCGTTGGGCATTTTCTTAGTTGAGGATCAAACCTTCTGAGGACATTCTGCATCCCATGAAGTTACAGCTTCTTTTGGGGATCAGGAACATGAATGTGAGATCCTTCCACATTCTCCTCTGTGGCCAAGACACATGTATATATTTAGAGACTGTCTTGTGCTCGTGCCTGAGTGACGTGTCATGCGGGACACGTAAGGATTGCTTTGCAACTAATCATCCCATGTTGTTTGTCTGAAAAATGCCAGGAGCCCACAGAAGGGCACCAGACAGGATTCCAAAAGAAAAGCAGCACAATCTTTTATTTTCTTGCTTCCCAGGTAGAGACCCTTGCGGCTTGGTGAGGAATGTGGCTTGCTATGGGGATGAGCCATTACCAAATCTGGTGGGTATGGAAGTGGCATTGCAAGGTGGAAGAAGAAGGGGGAAGTTGGCTTCTTGGCTTGGACTTGAAATATGACACCAGCACTAAGGGGGAGGGTCATATTTCACCCACACTCAGGAGGAGCCACAGCTCAGAGGGCATGGGCAGGAGGCAAGGACAGGAGTCCCAGAGAAGCACAGGAGAGAAAGCCTTTGCCTGTGACAGTCCAGAAGGCACAGGTGCATGACACTTTTGAGCTGGACTTCAGAGGAAAAGCTACTGTCCCCAGAAGGAAAAGACTGTGACCAACAGATCACAGAGTGAAGCCGATCTGGGGGCATTAGAGGCAGGGCCTGCCTTCTGGGGACTGCTGAGACGTTTTCCAGCACTAAGCAGGTGAGGCTGGAGAGGTACAAAGGACTTCAGGTGTCAGAGAGAGGAATCTGGACTTCATCCCAGGGCAGAGGGAGGCTTTGGGACAGGAGGTGACATGACTCATCCTTTGGGAAACTCCGACAGGCAGCAAGTGTGGGGAAAAGGTGGGAAGAAGGAACAACTGAGACAGGGAGTCCCACATGGAGAGGCAGCCACCAAAGCCACTTAGTTGGGGGGTGGGTGCTCCGGGGCTCAGTGGCCACCTGTGTATACACAGGGAGGGAGAGTGATAAGTGGAGGCAGCTCTGGCATTTGATCATGAGGCCTGGGTGGATGACGGTGAATTCACAGAACACAGGAGCGTGCAAGTGCACACTCACTCACACACACACACACGCATGTGCAGTTCACTCTTCAGCCAGTGGTGTGATCAGATCCCTATTCTCCAGAGTTCTCTTCCCCCTCCCATCTATAACTTAAACAATAACACTAGAGACCGTGTTAGATGGTTTCACACATTTTTTGTGTGCAGCAATTTACATTCTATAAGAATCTGTCACACCTAAATAGCTCTATGAAGTTGGCCAACAGGGGCTCAAAGAAGGTGAGCCATTCGCCTTGAGCAACACAGCCACAAGGTGAGAAGGTGGACCTTGACCTCTGACCCAGTCAGCGCTCCCTCTGCCCTGCACCACCAAGGCCAGAAGGAAACCACAGATGAGCTCGGTGGCCCTCTCATTACCCTTCTTTATGACAGTCTCGCCTTGTATTGAGGAAACTCCTTTTAATCGTTCTTTTTGCTGCCACCACCATATTTCTTTCCTCCAGAAAGGAGCACAGCCAGGGAGATTATTTTGACATATTTCCCAAAGACGCTGTTTCTAGAGCACTTGCCTGATAAAAATGATATATTTATTTGGGACCGCCAAGAGCTTGCTGAAATGAGGAATTTATCTGCATAGCTTTTGTTATTAAAGTGATTCTTCTTGTTTATTTCCTTCTAAGCTACTGATTCCATCTATAATACATGAGTTTCAGGTAATAGAAATTTTTCATGCAAGTAAATATTTTAATAACAACATTATGGTCTTGATTCAGAGTGTTACAGGCAATCGTCTGGCACCGTGAACAAGAGCTGCCCGGGAGGCAGGGGACCTGGGGGTTCTTGTCCCCGCTGGGCATCTGTGACCTTGGACAAAACCCTGCCCTCTCTGAGCCTCAGTTCCCCTATCTGTAAAAGGTGGTGACTGCCATGTGCCTTCTCTGACTCACAGGGCCACTGCTAAGATCAGACGAAATGACAGTTCCCAAGGTTCCTTGAGAGAAGCTGTAGGATTTGGGGCAGGAACAGCATGAGGTATTAGCTAGATGACAGCTAATTCTTACTGCTCCAACAGACTCAAAAATGCAGCATCTTGCGTGACAAAGTTTATTTCACAAATGCAGATAGGATCCTAGAAAGAGTAAAGGTCCTGCTCCACATGGTCATTCAGGGACCAAGGCCAACCAGTCAGCACTGCCATCCTCAACTTGGGACCTTCATCACTGTCCCCAAGGAATCCACTGCCATCATTGCTATTCCCCAACAAACAAAAAGGTGGGAGACGATCATGTATCTTTGTCTTTAAGGTAATGACCTAGAAGTTGCACATGGCCTTTCCACTCATATCTCATTGGCTCAAAGTTAGTCACATGATCACTTGGCTTTTTCTAGCCACAAGGAAGTCTGGGAAATGTAGTTTCTAGCTTGGCACCCATGTGCCCAACTAATTCTTAGAATAAGGAAAGAATGGATACTAAGGGACACATAGCAATTGGTGGGGGAAAGACCACTTGGCATAATGACCATAGGTCCACAAGATCTAAAGGAAAAGTAAAGAACCAGTTAGGTACCCAGCAGACCTGTACCATGTATACCTGTATTCTTGTCCCTTATATGTATACCTGTATTCTTCATGTATGCATATGTGCACACATGCAGAGAGGTCCAGCTAAGTAAGAGGGTGAGACTGAAACTCAGCATTCTGCCTGGATTTTCCTGATAGGCACTGATGCAAGAGGAGGCAACTGTGGTGTGCCCTAAGATGGAGCAGCCAGTCAGGTTGGAGAGAACCAGGCAGATTCAACATCTATTTTGCCTTTCAACCATAGAGGGCCATGGTGAAGCCAATTAGAAGCCCAGAGAGAGCAGCCTTACAGGCCGGACCTGGGAGGGTTGCAGGCTTTGTAGCATTCACTGTTCCTTCTCCAAACAGGCTGCCTTCACCTCCTTCATCCCCCACAAAAGTAAAGTAGTCCCTCTTCATCAGAAAGGAACCCTCCAAACCCCCCAGTGGGTGCCTAAAACTTAGTAACTTTGCGCCTTTCCCATCTTAACTAAGCACTTATCACCCGCCACAGCCATAACTTTTACAGTGTGAGGTGTGATGGCAGAACTAGCATAAATTTCTTCTTCCTTCTTCACAATTTCACAGATTGAAGATTTGTTCTTACCATAGATCTTAGCAACCTCAGCACACCTTTTTTTTTTTTCTTTTCCTTATTAAGTCTCAAACTTTCACCATTTCACTTGGAAGTCCTGAAGTACTTTATGGCTTCTCTTTGGCATATCTGGATTGCCAGCATTACTACTCTTATGCTTTGGGGACATTATTAAGTAAAATTAGGGTTCCTTGAGTACAAGTCCTGTGATACTGTGACCGGTATTGTGACGATCCAGCCAGCTATGAAGTGACTAAAGAGGGAGGGGAGATAGCATGGGTACACTGGACAAATGGTACATATCCCAGATGGGACCAAGCAGAAAGGCATGAATTTCATAATGGCACTCAGAAGGGCACACAATTTAAGATTTATGAAGTGCTCACTTGCATCTTGTCCTGTTTTTTATTTTCTGATCAGAGTTGACCATGTGACTGAGACCTCAGAATGCATACCAATGGCTAAGGAGGACTACTGTATACTAACTCAGGTTTTATCTGAAGCCTACACCCTTCACCACATGCATTCTGTCTGAACTAATGTCTTTGTCTTTGTTAGTTTTTTTTTCCACCGTGACCAAGAACAACTTAGAGGGAGGAAAAGTTCACTTTTGTCCCATGATTTCAGGGGATCAGGCCACAATCGGTTGTCACCATTGCTCTGGGCCCAAGGTGAGGCGAAATAGTATGTCAGAAGGATGTGGCCAAGGGGCACTGCTGTCTTCCTGGCATCCAGGAAGTGGAGTGGGGACAGGGAAGATGAAGCCCCAGGGGCACACCTCCAGGCATCCACCTCCTCTAGCCATGACCCACCTACCTACAGCTACCACCCAGTTAACCCAAACTAGGAGGGACGGGTTAGGTCATAATCTAACCATTGCACCTCAAGATATTGCAGCAATAACACAGGAGATTGGGGTGGGGACACCTTATATCCAAACCATAACATGCCCAAACAAGCTGACTCTTGCTTCAGACTAAACCCCAAGCCTGAACCCTCTCAGGGCTCTGGAAATAGTCCTCTCTGGGAGAGGATGTGGCTGGTTGATGCAGCAGCATCAAAACTCTGAAATATAGCACCTGTCCCCCAGCCCACGACAAGGGTCAGAAGTAAGAAATTTTTTCCCAGGTGTTTTGGTTTGGTTCTGAAATTCCTCCAAAGCCTCATGAGTTGAAAGCTTGGTCCCCAATGAACTTATGTCCAGAGGTGGGGCTTTGGGGAAGTGATTGGATCATGAGGGCACCAACCTCATTCATGGATTGATCCATTGACAAGATCATGGCTCAGTGGACTATTAGGAGGTAGGTCCCAGTTGAAGGTAGTAGGTCTTGGGGGCAGCCTTTGCTGAGTGTATCTTGTTCCCAGCTCCTTCCTTTCCGTTCTCTCTCTCTCTCTCTCTCTCTCTCTCCCTCTCTCCCTCTCTCCCTCTCCTCTCCCTGCCGCAGTCTGGCTGGGCACAAAATCACCAGCCACTCAAGCAGGAACAAAGTTTATTTTTTGAAACTGCCGCCAATGTCCGGTACCGCCCGGGAAGATTTTTTCCACCCACGCGGCCTCCTCTCCGAACTGCAGAGAGCGCTCCTCCCCTGGAACTCCCTCCTACTGTACTTCCCCAACCAATGGGAACTCTCCAGGAGTCCAGTAGCCGGCCTAGGTGAACAGCAGGAATCCAATATCCATATGAATGCAAATCTTAACATAATCATATCATCTCAATGGCTAGCTGGCGTCACCTTTCGACCAAAAATGCCATGCATCATATACTTGGCTCTTAGCATCTCCCCCCTCCCCCACTTCCTGACCATCATGAAGTGAGCAGCTTTGCTCAGCCACCAGCCACCACACCATCCCCACCATAATGTTCTGTCTCACAAAAGGCCCACAACAATGAGACCAAATGACAATGAACTGAAACCTCTGAAACCATGAGCCCAAATACATCTTTTCTCCTCTAAAGTTGTTTTTCTTGGGTGTTTTGTCACAGTGTTGGAGAACTGACTAACACACTGGTATAGCAAGAAATTTCAAGTCTGAGG
The DNA here is from genome assembly GCF_001458135.2 of Marmota marmota marmota. NCBI lineage: Eukaryota > Metazoa > Chordata > Mammalia > Rodentia > Sciuridae > Marmota > Marmota marmota. Next base: position 1,661,544 of record NW_025999899.1, read on the forward strand.
TGATCAAATGGGAGAGTTCATGAGGGTGTCACACTAGCAGATGGACAGTCCCTTCCAACAGGCTGGGTGTTTCATAGACAGAAGACCACCAGGAGGTCCTCCAGAACTCACCAGTCACTATTCACATACTTCTGCACATTTGGTGACTGCTTTAGTGTATTCACGTCAGCTCACTCATAATTATTTGTCAAAACTACTTTTTCCCTCATTATTTCCCGCTGAGAGTGTGAGCTTGTACAAATTTATGTTGTAGCTGTCACAGAATCCAACGCATCATAAAGAGAGAGAAATTAACTCCCTACTTATTAGGAAATGTTTAATTCAACTCTTAAGGAGAAAGCAATTTACTAGATCAATTTTTTAAAAAAAATTACATAAAAACATTGGGCCTGTCATGTGCCATATCAGAGTGACTTTATCGGCTGTCTTATACAGGGGACATGGTACCAACAGCTTTAGTCATTTGTTAAAATGTATTTACCAAGAAGGTGTATACACTAACTGATTGTGGCCAGAACCAGAGAATGGCATCCACACTTCTGTTTCCTGGGGCACTTGGGCTCTTGATGAAGAATGATAATACATGTCAGGCACTCTCAGCTCTGGTGACAGATGCTGTGATCAGCAGCTTACTTGCAAGCATCATTCTCCCCCTGGAGTGTGGCCATTCTTTCCTAACTGCTCTCCCACATCTACCCACGGTACACCTAGACTGATCCTTCAAAACCCAGTTCTGACGTTGCCCTTTCCTAACACAGGACATTTGCACAAGCTCTTTTCTTCTGTCTGGAATTTTCTTTCTACCTCTCTTCCTTTTAATACACATTCTTCAATGTGAGCCCTATTTTACCCAGAGCAAAAACAAAGTCTTACCGTGGTCTAAGAGTAAAGCCACCATTCACTTTATTATCCTAACAAGGGTACTCTTGAGAGTGACACAGTTATGACAGAGATAGGTATAAAATGCAACTATCCCCTCATGGGATACCTCGATTGGCCAACCTGAGTGATACGCTCAGCCTTGGAGCTCAGGTGGTGTGATCTGCCTAGAGTATATAGTTATCCACGGCTGTAAGTTTTTTTTTAACTATGTGCTAATAAGTTTTGAGCAGCCAAAAACTTATGTGTTTCCAGGGCACTGACCCAACAGAAGGGTTCCGTGCTGTGCTAAGGGAACATGAGCTGTGCGGAGCTCTGAACAGGTAGCTAAGACTTGATTTTCCTTGTTCTCTCTCCTCAACTTGGGATGAGATATTTTCCTTCCTTAGCTTTCTCAAATGTGACGGGAGACTAAAGCACTCTGCCCCTTCAGGCCCTTGAGAGTATTACAAGCATAAAATGAGATGAGAGATGAACTGTTCTCCATGAGAGAGGGACAAGGAGTCCATCCCCAGGAGCAGGAGGGAGCAGGCATTCTTTCTTTCCCTATCTCCAGGCTCCAGCAGGATTGATACAGGTATCACTCAAATTAAAAAAACACAACTTTGCTTCCCACTAACTTGGGGTTTGGATGCTGCCTCCCTCCCATCACCTCCACCCCACAGCCCAGGGCCACCTTCTCGCAACCCAGAGGAGGCGAGATCATCACTCCTGCACAGAGTTCACACCACACAGCCGTGACCCTGAACAACACATCCACAATTAGTTAATGTGGATCATTTTCTGCAGAAAATGAACCATGAAATATGCAAAAATAATGAGCCCTTCCCTGCAAAACCAGTTGCTGCTAGAGGGTAGCCAATTTGAATAGCAGTTGCAATTCCTGGGGAGGAAACCCATTAAGAAGGACAGTGTTGAAATCGTTAGGTATGGACCCTGGAACTCACTCCATAATTAATTTGGTCGATAAACATGGTATTAATCCTCCCACAGTTTGTAACTTAAATGAGGCTTTTATTGAAATATTGGGTCCAGTTTCAGACTTAGAAGTAAGTCAAAAGCAAGTGGGGGAACATTGGTAATGACATAGAGCCAGGTGAGTGACAAGCCACAGAGGAGAAACCTTGCCTTGTGGGCCCAGAGAAGGCACCCTTATCACCAGGGCTCCCAACATCACAAGAACCCTGGTATTGGATACCAAACATCGGCTCAGATGCTCAGGTCAAGGTTGTGCCAAGTTTCTAACCAACTCTCCTTAGAGGTCTTTAATCATTGCTAATTATTGACCTTTCCAAACCCATCTGTGGATGAATGGTTGCTGAGAGCCACGGCCGAGTCTGTATGGCCCCTGGCATTTTGCCAACAGTATTGATTGACAGGCAAGGCATTACTATCCGCCTCTGCCGCAACTTTTGAGTTCTCGCACTATTTTGGAGTTCTCATGGGGATTTCCGGGGATTCCCCGAGAGTTCCCATTGGTTGGGGAAGTGCAGGAGGAGGGATTTCCGGGAGAGATATTTCCGGCTGGGGGTTCCTGGACAAGCCTCGTGGCGTTCGGGAGGATTCCCCGGGAGCTGTGTGAAGTGTTTTCCTGCAGTTTAAAAATAAAGTTTGTTCCTGCTTCAGTGGCTCGTGATTTGTGCCCAGCCAGACTGCGGCAAATGGTAGCAATGCCACATGTGCTTCCAAGAGCCACCCTATCTTTTCCTTCCTGCCTGCCTGGGACCAGCTCTAGATGGTAGAGGAGAGAAACTGAAAGCATCAGGCTTTGGTATCAGACTAAAGTTCAAACCTCATCCCGGCTGCTTACCAGGTCTTTGTATCTCAATTTATGAAGGTCCCTTTCTCAGTCAGTAAATAATACAAGTATTAACTTTTTAGGGACTTAGTGCAGACTAGACACTGTAGTAGGTGTTAAGGACTCAGCCATGGGCATAATTCAGAGTAAGAGCTAGAGCTCACCAAATGGAACCTAATGTCAACCATTTATTTCATCCACAGCTGGACCCTGGTCCTGAGAGGCACACCTCTTGTACGGAGCCAGCAGTTCTGCAGAGAAGTGAGCGCCTCATGTACATCAGCATCCAAGCTGGGGTCAGGAAGGCTGGACTGCAAGAATCATCGTGCCTCTGGAGACACCACACTCATCACATGCAGGTTCGGCAAAGATCCATCTTAGGAAATACCAGTCGTGAGTTAATAAATGTTGAAACTGGGTAGTAACTACATGGCAGTTCATTGACTGCTGTCTCTATTCTTTTTGTATATGTTTTCATTGGTTTGGATTTTTACCAAACCTATCTAAAATCAGTTTCATTGGGTTACTAAATTCCACAGCCAGGACCAATCGTGGCAAATGCACAAACTGGCACTTCTCTTGCTCTCCTACCGGGGAGACCCCTCTGGGCTAAATGACCAGGCCATTCTTGGGGAAGATTAGATCCCTATTTATTGTTACTGTCAATAAGATAAAAGGCAAGTGTATCCAGATCCAAACACCTTTATTATTTTAAGACCACTGAGGAATATAAGTATTCCAAGTATACCATCTTAACTGAAGGAAAACAAATTATTAGCAGTGACTGCTGAAATGTAATGAGATTCTAATTGATATGTTTCCTAATCATCCCTCACCCCAGATTACATGTGGAATACGTGGTGTAATTAGGAGTAGAACTCGGGTTTTCTGCTTCTGCTTCTACACCTGGTACTTTTTCGACTATCCATGCAGATACCCATACCTCCTGCACCTATGACGTGTGGCCACTGTACCAACACTCATTAAATAGCAATGTCAAAAGCGACAGCAGCTAACATTTATTGACTTAACTCTGCCAAGCTTTTTAATGCATTATCTCATTTAATTCTATAAATCAATGGTTTAAATAAGATAATATGTAAAGAAGGTAGTATTGTTATTCTCCATTTTGCAGATGAGGAAAGTGGGGCTTAGAGTCATTAACTAACTTGTCTCAGATCATACAATCTGGGAACAATGGTCTTGGATTCAACCCAGATCCCTCCTATTTACATCCATAAGTGACCGGATGCTATATCATATTCTACAGTTTAACTACCTCTATTGGACATTTGAACTCTCTCCAATTTCTTCTTCAATCTCACAAATGATGCTATAACGGACATCTCTGTATGGGACTCCGTTCTCATATTTGTCTTACCCTATTCAAATATAAAGGATGCTTAGAGTCAGGGATTTTTGCCCATTTTGTTTACTTGTGTACCTGTCGTGCCTAGAACACAGAGTGACATAAAGTAGATTTAATAAATAATTGCCAAATGGAAGGAGGGAGGGAGGGTAGAAAGACGGGTGAAGTGGACAGATGTCAGTGGGAGCAATGGTGGAGGCAATTCTCTAGCACAGGCACCCAGAAATCTCTAGCTCTTGCTCCCAAGGACCACACCGTTTAGGACAGTGGTTCACAATTTAGCTGAATATTAGAATCTCCTGAGACCTTTTAAAAATTCTGGTGGGGAGGGAATCCCATCTGCAAATTTAATAGGCCTGAGTGTGGACTGTGCCTTGAAATATTTAAAATTTCTCCCTATTGAATACAGTGTGCAGAATCATCAGACACGCAGAGGGAAGTTTTTAAAAATGCCAACTATCCTGCTCTCCAATCTGTATCATCTGAATTTCTGGGACTCAGAAACCTGTTTGGGTTTTTTTTTATTTTGTTTTGTTCTGTTTGTTTGTTTTATACTGAGGATTGAATCCAGGGGCACTTAACCACTGAGTCACATTCCCTTTTTTATATTTTAAAATTTTTAATATTTTATATTTTAAAATTTTTTATATTTTATATTTTAAATATTTTTTATATTTATATTTTAAATAATTTTTATATTTTATATCTTAAATATTTTTTATATTTTATTTAGAGAAAGGGTCTCACTGAGTTTTTTAGCGACTCGCTAAATTGCTGAGGCTGGCTTTGAACTCTTAATCCTCCTGCCTCAGCATCCTGAGCTGCAGGGATTCCAGGCGTGTACCACCATGCCCAACAGAAATTTTTCTTTTAAGAAACACTCCCTCAGCCATGAAAAAAACAATGAAATCCTGTCATTGCGGCAACGTGGATGAAATTAGAGGATGTTGTGTTAAATGAAATAAGCCAAACACAGAAAACAAATACTCCAGGTGCCCACTCATTTTTGGAAGTTAAGAAAGTTGATTTCATAGAAGTCGAGAGTAGAGTGGTCACTAAAGATAGGAAAGGGTCGCAGGGAGAGGATAGAGGGAGATGACATAAGGGTACCAAAATACAGTTAGGAGGAATTCATTCTGTTGCTCTATAACACAGTAGACTAACTATCATCTGCAATAATGTATTACATATTTCAAAATAACTGGGAAAGTCCAAAGGTTCCCAATACATAAAAATGACAAATGTCTGAGGAGATGGAAATGCTCCGTACCCTGATTAGATTATTACACACTCTACACAAGTATCAAATTATCATACTGTGCCCTATAAATATGTCCAGATATTATGTATTAATTAGAAATAAAAAATCTTAGTTAAGAAATGTAAGATCAGAAGTAAGAAAACAATAATCACTTCCAGTGATTCTGATGCACAGTATAGGTTAGAAGGGCTCTAATCTATAAAAACACATGGGAGAGGTTAATTCTGACAGGGAGAGAATCAATCTGAGCCTTCATTTGTAACTCAACAACCAAGAAGTACATTCCTTTATTTTCTTTAAATCTAATTAAACCCCATTCTATGAGTCCACCTGATGACTATAGCAGAAATGACACTGGTGGGTGCTGGGACCACCCTCTCAGTGTCTCAAGTTCCCTGTTGCTGCCGGATGACCAATCTGTCCCCTCCAGGCTGGGGTGCTTCTGCCCACCTCTTCCCTCAGGAACACCAACCACCCTGTCTGCACAGAAGGCAAAGAGAGAGCTGTTGTTCAGGAAGCTTGTCTTCCGTTCTGCAAAAAGCTCTAAAGTCGAGAAGTTACCTGGCCTGTCTGCCTTTCAGGGATGGGAGGACGGAAAACATCTCTCAGTTACCTCATCTCCTTATCTGCATTTTTCTGACTGCCTAGGCAGTGCAAATTCAGGCTTTAAACCCAAGAAAGACAAACAGCAACACAGCTGACAAATGCCCAGAAGGACCTTTTCTTTCCTCCTCCACTTAGTAGCACATTAAAAGAGAGGCAATTTTACTTACAAGGAGGATAGAGGGTTATTTTTAGTTCCTTTAGATGAGAATGTGTATCTCTGGGGCCCCAATTTTATACAGCAGGATTTCCTAGTAGACACCCCACCTGCCTTTCTCTGCTAGTCCAAATTCAAGTTCAAGTTCAGTAAATGTCCTCAAGACGAAAATCCAAATGCTAGTCAGTGTTCCCAGCTTCACCAGGGTTTTGGCTTCATTGATTCTTTCTTTCCAGATTATTAGCGCATTTAAGGGAAACAATCTATACTTTATCTAGTATTGTTTTCTGAGGGAGGGTGCTCATGGAACTTAGTGGGCTGCACTGGATAAACCCAAGTCTGGACTATAATTTCTCCCTATTGGAATTTGTTGAGATTTCCACTGTGGCCTAATACATGTCAATTTTTGTGAATATTTGTTTTGTGTGCTTGAAAATAAGGCATATTATCTGTTGACTAAAACTCTTTCTCCATGTATACGCATGTATATATATGCAAATATATGAGCAATTCTAATAATTATCATTAAAATCTTATAGACCCCTTTTAAAAAAATCTCCTGAACCTGTTGATTTCAAAAATAAAGAGCTTCAGGTTGAATACAGATGTTTCAATTTGTACTTGCCTTTCCAGCCGTCAGTGTCTGCATCCTCTATTTTAAAGTCCAAGTATTAGGTCACCGGAGGTTCATGATTGCTGTATCTTATCCAGTCAATTGTATTTTTCCACCAATATGAACCATCCTCTTTTATCTCGAACACTTTTTATCTTGAATTATCTAATGTTGGTATAAAAATACCTGCTTTTTGCTGTTATTAGTTTTGGCCCAGCCTATCCCTCAATATCTCTTTGTTTTATACATTCTTGTTCGTTTTTGTTCAGGATGTACTTCTTAGAAATAGCAGAGAGCTGAATTTTTAAGCCTAATCTGAGCTCTCTCATGTATTGAAGTCACTTACAATTAACATTGGGTGGCTTCCTGATGTTTTGTGTATTGTTATGTATTCTTTCTCTCTCTCTCTCTCTCTCTCTCTCTCTCTCTCTCTCTCTCTCCATCCTCATCCACACTTTTATTGAACAAACCAAGAATCTTCATCATATTTTCCCCCTCTAACATTTAATACTTTCCCTTCTAATATGTTTTCTATTCCTTAAATCTTCCATATCCACATTTAAACTTACCGGATCCAGCAGTGTCTAGAACAGTCAGCTCCTAGATCTTATCCCTGAACAGAACCAGGGATCCTTTGCTTCCCCCACCCCTGACCCCCTAATTTCCTCATCTCTTCTCCATCTTCCTTGCTTCTTCTCCCACATCCTTTGAAGTTATATCCTCTGGAATTTTAATTCCAGATTGTTATTACTTTTAACAATAAAATACTAGTGATCTTTATCTCTAAATGTCACCAGGGGGTTTTTTCCCTTCCTTTCTTGCCTACCATTGCATTATGTATCCCAATGTCTTTTTCCAAGTCTCTAGTAATTTTTCAGATAGATGATCAGAGAGACCTAAGCTTTCTAGGTCCTTGCTAGTCTGAAAATATCTTTACTTTATCCTCCAGAGCATTTTAGGTGAGATATGTAATTCTAGCTTTAAATTGTTTTCCTCTAGAGCTTGGAATATATGGCTCCTTGTATTCCCGTAACCAGGGTTGCCCATACTTATTATTTTATGGAGAATCGGTTTCTCTGCTACTCATTTTCTCTTTTGCTCCTTCTGAAATGTTTTACAATCTTTTTTTTTATCTCTGGTGTTCTGAAATTTTTCTATGATCTGTCTGAGTTTTGCTGAGTTTTTTTTTTTTAATTCAATGTGCTTTGGCCCTTTGGTACCTTTCAATAACAATTATAATAATATTGAGGTATCGGGGTTTATCACATAGCCAAGCTTTCAGAGTCCTTTACTCAAGTAAGACTTTCTAGAGCTATAACCACCATTCTGCCCTTTTTACAGAAGAGGGCACTGAACCACACACACACACACACACACACACACACACCATCTTTCTTCAGATTGGAAATTACTTTACTATTACTTCTTTTAGAATTTCTTCCATTTCTTTCTCTCTGCCAATTCCTGTTTATCAACCGTTGGGAAATGGAAGCCAATCTCAATGTCCTCAGCCACCCCTCCATAATGCATCTGAAAAGCAACTGGGGTGGCTCCCCAGTTCATAATGGTACCCCTTCTCTAGGAACTGCAACCCCATAGATGACAGAAGGATCCCCTTGACCTTAAGACCCCCTTCCACTCTTCACTTGGCCAAAGATGATTGATGATGCAGGGGTATGCACCTGACTCAAGCTGGGCTAATCAAACTATCTCCCTTCTTGGGAATTTGAAACTTAAAAGAATATCCTTAGCTAATCTAGACCTCGCCCCATGAGAGAAGCCACATGCTCAGCCTAGTGTAACAACCTGTGAAGAAGTCTCCTCGCCCATTTGATTTCTGAGGCAATCAACCTCTGTGGTCTGCATTCCCACCACTCACTAGGTAAACCATGACCCTGGCCACACACTGACCTTGATTCCATTCCTCACCAGGCCAGAGAACCCAGCTTTGGCCTGGTCATAGATTGTTCTATGTCCTGATCAAAAACTGAACTGATCCCAGCAGCATACCAAGCCAGGACCCTCTCTGCACAACTCGAGAGCATATGTTATTATCTCAAGCAGCCCTGGTATGAAAGCAAGAGGTTTCCCTCCACCTGAAATTATAGACCTTGTTTCTCATAACATCAGCCAGCTCAGGTCCTCCTACCCATGCACCAAAGATGGGTAATGAACTGTCCCTTTCACACCAGGCCCAGACATACCACCGGAATTGTATCCAGAGCACGCTCTCTGCTGTGGGACCTGGTCCCCAGAATGACTGCCACAATCTGTTCTTGACCTGAAGGAATCTGGCATGAGCAGGCATAGCTCAGATTCACACAGCCTCTCTGCAATAAAAGCTAAGCAGACACCACTGGTTGAAATCTTGGAAAAATCCAGTCTTCTGAATGGTTATGCAGTCACTGAAAACCCCTCAGAGTCATCTCTGCTCACTCCCCATTCAGCCCACCAAGAGGCACTTGGTTTTCAAGATCTGTCAACTCTGCCTCCCCAGTGCTTCTCCTAGGATCTCCTTCTCCCCATCCTCTCCCATCCTTCCTTGCAACAGGGAAGAATGCACCCATGCCTTCTTTCCAACGGGGAGTCCCACCTCCAGTCTGTCACCTCCTCCCTGGCCCTCACCCCAACCCATTATAGAGTAAACTTCCAAGAGATCAAATACAAGCCCATTCCCTCCCACTCGTTGGTGGCTTCCTGTTGCCTTCCTGTTGCAGATAAAGCCCAACCTCCTGAGCACAGCGTTCCAGGGCCTCTGTGACCTGACCTGAAGCATCCCCAAAGCACCAGCATTCACACAAGGTAAATGACAGTTGATTTTTCTGACAGACCATTTCTCCACAAGTCCTAGTGTCCCCCCATTTCAATCCTTCTGTAGAAGAGATGATAATGGCTTTATTTCTTCACAGCCCTGTCATTTTGTGCCCCTGAGGAGTACAGCTGAGGGCGGGGGTTATAATTATATGTTGCAAATTGAAGCAGTTATTAATCAAAGCATCTCTGAAAATATCAGAAACATAATGTGACATCTCGGCACTCTTTTCCCACCGGCTCCAGCGTAGATCCAAAAAGAAGCTGACCTTTTCCACAGCTGGATTATAAATGTCAGAATTGCATGGCTCCATCCTTCAATTACTGTCACCTTGAAAGGGGAGAGCGCTGGAGGCCTCGCACTTAAGTATTTTCAATCACAGATATATTTCAACACTCTGTCTCCTTGAGAGAGGAGCACAGGGCTCTGTGGTTCCACGCCATGTGCAATGACCTGGAACATCAGCAACTTAAAGGATGATTGGGGGATTGATCAGGACTACCCATCTGATCTCCTCCTGGTCCAGCAAACTGCAGTCTAATTTTTCTTCAGTCGCTATTTCCAGAAGCACCACGGGACAAAGATGCCTCCGCTGTATATCTATTAAATACACATAATTGCAAATTGCTTTTCCCTTTATAAAAAATCATGTTTTTATTGTCCAGTTTTAAATCAGAGAAGAAAAATCTTTCCTTCAGGTCACATTGGTATTCTTCCTTTGAAATATCTCCATTCAACCAGAAGGCAAAGAAGGTTGAGTCCAATCAGTGGGGGAAAACCATTCAATATTCCAGACTGATGCCCTGGTATTGATAACACATGCATATCGAATTAGCATCTTCATGTTTTACAATGTAATTTCTTCATCTGCCTTCCAATACCTGTATTTACAGTGGAGAGGTTTTTTTTTTTTCTCCCCCTTCTGCACTTAAATAACAAGGTGTGTTACTGGATTTTAGTTATTACAAAACATGGGCGATCGATATAATTCTCTGTTCCTCTTTTTTTCACAGAACATTCTGGGTCTGATTCAAGCTGGGAAATATGGCCCCATCACAAAAAGGAGAGTTATAAATTCAATGCACCTCACCAGGGAGCTTTGCTTCACTGTGGCCATCCTCTGCAGCCAAGTACATTCTTTCTACTTCCAGAGGCAATGGTGCCAGAAGCCAGTGGTCATCAGGGTGGTCAGAGCCAGTGGGCAGCCTGACCCCTGCTTCTCGCCAGCTGGTGGTTGACGTTTATACTATATGATAATCTCACGCACCATATAAACAAGCCTGAAAAAATACAAATACCTGTGGGATGGAAATGTTTACCAGAATACAGAAAATTATGTTCACACAGAAGGTGTCTTCACATTCCTTCTTTGTTAATCAGTGATCAGGGGCTTTCATCTACTTTGTCACTATTGTGTCCCTTCAAGATATATGGGATATATCTTGAAGGTATATCTTGACTCCACCCCTTTCTCTCCCCGCCCCCCACTCTCTCTCCTTTCTGGACGCCATGATGTAAGTAGTCCTGGTCCACCATATGTTCTCCGTTCTCCACCATGATGTTCTGCCTCACTATAGGTCCTGGGTCTGATTCGAGCTGGGAAATATGGCCAGAAAAAGTAGACTGAAACCTCTGAGACTGTGAACCAAAATATTCTTGCCTATTCCACTCAGACACATGGCAAAACTTGTCCCTGCCTTGGGAGCCCAGCGACTTTGATTCTTCGGCCCCCATCAAAGAAAGTAGGAACATGTATAGCTGAAGAGAAGAAGGTTTTCTTTTATTTATTTATTTATTTATGTGTTGTTCAAAACATCACAAAACTCTTGACATATCATATTTCATACATTAGATTCAAGTGGGTTATGATTCTGCAGTCTGTATTTGGGGTAAAAATGGGAGTTCATAACCCACTTGAGAAGAAGGTATTCTGGGGGCTGAGGGAGCCGTCACTCATCTTAAAGCTATTCCCCAAAAAGGGGCCCCTTTCCCACATTTCAAAGTTGAGGTGGTAACTGCTCAAAGTTCAGTGAAAGGGGTCAGAAAAAAAAAAGATGCAGAAATGAGACTATGAGCCACGCCCAGGCAGTGTGCGGAGAGGAGGGTGTCCAACCATTGAAGTTCACATAAGGTGCAAAGATTTCCCAGGTCATGGAACTCTCAGTGTTGAGACCAAGGCAGTCTCAAGTAAACCAGGATGGCTGGTCACCTTAGAGGGTGCAAAATCTTTACCATGTGACCCTCCCCAGGTCCACTCTCCAGATGTCAGAACCTGGTTGTGACTTTGCATGTGGTATTCAGGGAACCAGGGCCTGGACAGGTAAACCATGTACTGGTGATGGGACATCCATGGCCCCCCAAAGGAGCACGGGAAAATATCCCTAGACAAACTTGTCTAATAGGGGTTTTTATAGTCCCCCACAGCTCGCTCGGTTCAGGAGGCTACCCCCCTGGCTCCTTTGCAATTGCCTTATGACTATCTTCTGACTTCCAATGTCACCCACCCACACTCTGTCCCCAGCACAGCAGCTAGACTCATTATTTCACTGGTGCACTCTTCTGCTCAAAAGTCCTTCAGTGGCTCCCATCTCTCTCATAGTAGAAGAAAGGGTTTCACGACCTTTGAGCCCAAATTGCCTCTCTGGCTTCATCCCCCTCACTCCTTCCATTCTGGCCCAGCTAGCCTCCTTATTGACCCTTGACCAGGCCACACATCTGGCCTTAAGATCTCTGCAGATGCTGTACTTAGTCTGGAACCTGATACCTGCAGGAGCCGCTCCTTTGCCATGTCAGGCCTTCCAGGACAATCTACCTAAATTGTACACACCCCAAGCCCTGCAGTCCATATTCACCTGCTAATTTATTTTTCTTCCAACCATTAATCACCCTCTAACATACTCTTCCCATTAGCATGTAATCTCAACTAGGGTAGGAATTACTTTAACCTTTTTGTCTTAATTATTTCATTTCTGTCTTCATTGTTTTCTGAACATTATCTCATGAAATTTTTCAAATGTAAGGAAAGTTGAAAGAATTGGATATTGAACACTTATATACCCACCAGCCAGATACCAGAATTCTTAACATTTTTTAACATCGGCTTTAATCCCATATCCAAACGTGTATCCATCCATCAAGCCATATTCTTTTGGGGTGCATTCAAAGTAAGTTGTAGACATTAATCCCGTTCACCCCTGGATACTTCAGCATGCTTCAGTATTTACACACAATTTCCTTTTTGTTTTTGGAAGAAAGATTTACATCAAGTGAAATACACATGTTGTCTTAAGTATACCATTTGTTACAGGTTAGATGTGACATGCCCCCCAGAAGCTCATGTATTGAAGGCTTTGTCCCCAATGCAACAGGGTTCAGAGATGGAGGACTTAAGAGGTGTTTGGATCATGAGGACTCTGACCTCATCCATGGATTAGTCTGTTAGGGGTTCATAAATTAAAGAGATATTGGCAGGTGGTAGAAACTTCGGGAGATAGGGCCTAGTTAGAGGAGGTGGGTCATGGGAAGCATGCCCTTGAAGGATATATCTTGACTCCACTCCTTCCCTCCCCACCACCTCTCTCTCTCTCTTTTCTGGATGCCATGAGGTGAGTAGCTCTGGTCCGCCATATGTTCTTCATTCTCCACCATGATATTCTGCCTTACCACAGGCCCAGAAAAAAATAGAGCCAAGTGATCACGGACTGAAACCTCTGAAACTGTGAACCAAAATACATCTTTCCAGCTCAATGGATTAGACCAAAGGGAATGAAGAGAGTGGGGGGAGGGTGGAAATAGGAAAGACAGTAGAATGAACCGGACATAACTTTCCTATGTTCATATATGAATTACACAGCCACTGTAACTCCACATCATGTACAACCACAAGAATGGGAAATTATACTCTGTGTATGTATGATATGCCAAAATACACTCTACTGTCATGTATAACTCAAAAGAGCAAATAAAAAAAAATTTAAATAAATAAGTATATAAATCTTTCCTCCTTTAAATTGATTTTGTTATTTTGTCACAGTGATGGAAATCTAACACACCATTTAAACAAGCCTGAAAAATACAAATACCTGTGTGATGGAAACCTTCACCAGGATACAGAAAATTATGTTTCACGCAGAAGGTGTCTTCTTGGTCCTTCTTTGTTAATCAGTGATCAGGGGCTTTTGTCTACTTTGTCACTCTTGTGTCCCCTTAGTCCTCAGAAGGGCATCCTGCACATAATTCACACTCAATGTATATTTATGGGATGAATAAGTGAGTGATCTTACATAAAGGTGAGATTCACAGGCATAGAGCTTTTTTGTATGCTAAGATCAGACATAAGGTTAAAAGTTGTTTCCATGTGCACTTAAGAATTTCCAAGATCCTAATCTGTGCTGAGTCACAAACCATGTGAGACTGCATCTCCAGACTACACAGATATGCGATTGCTGAATTCCAACTACACCTTCAACTACCTGCCCAGCCACAGTTCAGCTTCCTAAGGCCAGGTCCATTTCCCTGAGTCCACTCTGGAAGTGCTCAGCTCAACAGACAGTGGCAGAGTCAAAAAAAGAGTCTTTGGAGGAGGCTCAACCACTCCACATAATGAACATCAGCCCTTCCAACCACCACAAACATGAACAATACCAGTATTCATATTTTTAGAGATGATTATTTATTGATATTCACACTGCATATGCTTGATACAATATCAATTATCAAATATCAATGGATAAAATATCAATCATATGTAGTGTGAATAAGTCATATTTGGAAAATTGTCTTTATTTTATCTCAATTATATGCTAAGTAATAGTTTTAAAAGAATGTGCTTGCTCTACAAAGAAAGCTTTAAGACAAGTCTCGGTACTACTTCCTACCAGAATGCCATGTCTTAATCCTTCTTATATAGAAAGTCAGGAAGCAGCCCAGGTAACAATGGGTGGAACACAGCTACATAGCAGACATTGCCCTACACACACACACACACACACACGCACGCACACACACCTTGGCTTACTAGAAGAGGATGTTTTCTCTGGTAAATCGAAAGAGGCAGCATCCACCACACTGCTGTAGATTCAATCAGAAAGCTGTAGCAGGAAAAAGTCCCTTCAATCATCACTTAAATCCAGGTCATAGAAATGTAGAAACACTCAGGCCAAGACAGTAGAGGTAGCCATTATGCCAGGAAAGAAAAGAAAGTTTGTTCTGGAGTAAAGTTTCAGGCAGCACCTTTTTGCAACCGGGGGAGCAGCCTTGTTCAGAACAGAGAGGCTGAGCTATGAAAACATAGCTGATGCAAGTTCTCTGCTTGGAGCTTGAACTTGCAACATCACCAACACGCTAAGAATCTCAGTTCAGTTCAATGCAGTGAACATTCACTGGGCAATTACTCTGGGCCAAATGCTGACAACAGCTCACCAAGATCTGTGTGCCTTTTTCCAGCCTGGGGAGTGTGGGAAGACAGAAAACATAAGGCCACAGTGCACAAGATACTGTGGTATTTATCACCAGCATTAGAAACTGGTCTTCCCAGTCAGACCAGAATGGGACAATGGAAAGAAAATTAGCAAATATGGCGGCCTAGAGACATCTGAGATAGACTCTTTCTCAGGAAGTGGGTCTCCTAATTCCTTATAAAGGATGAATCAGTAGTGAACAGCAGGCCTTATGGCAGATCCCTTGTAGTTGAATATGCAGATGAGTATGCTAACTGTATAGTAAACCCCTTCATGGTGTGGATCCAGATGTAAGTCAACCTCAGTCAGTGTCAGACAAAGTGGGCTCAGTAGACAGCAGCCATCCAGTGCAGGGACTGAAGATAAGAAGAATGTATCAACCCACATATCAGACAGAGCACTAACCTCTAGGATATATGAAGGACTCAAAAATCTTAACATCAAAAAAATAAATAATGCAATCAATAAATGGGCCAAGGAACTGAATAGACACTTCTCAGAAGAGGATATACAATCAATCAACAAATATAGGAAAAGATGTTCATCATCTCTAGCAATTAGAGAAATGCAAATCAAAACGACTCTAAGATTTAATCTCACTCCAATCAGAA
The DNA here is from genome assembly GCF_001458135.2 of Marmota marmota marmota. Lineage (NCBI taxonomy): Eukaryota > Metazoa > Chordata > Mammalia > Rodentia > Sciuridae > Marmota > Marmota marmota. The sequence continues at coordinate 1,677,106 of NW_025999899.1, forward strand.
TGGCAGCTATTGAGAATATAAACAATAAATGTGGGCAAGGTTGTGGGGAAAAAGGCACACTCATACATTGCTGGTGGGACTGCAAATTGGTACAACTAATATGGAAAGCAGTATGGAGATTCCTTGGACATCATTACCCCATTCCAAAATGGAACCACCATTTGACCCAGTTATCTCACCCCTTGGTCTTTACCCAAAGGACTTAAAAACAGCATACTATAGTAACTCAGCCACATCAATGTTTATAGCAGCACAATTAAATAGCTAAATTGTGGAATCAACCTAGATGCCCTTCAGTAGATGAACAGATAAAGAAACTGTGGTATATACACACAATGGAATATTATTCAGCATTAAAAGATAATAAAATCATGGCATTTGCAGGTAAAAGGATGGAGTTGGAGAATATTATGCTAATTGAAGTAAGCCAATCCCCAATACCAGACTGAATGTTTTCTCTGATATGAGGATGCTGATCCATAATGGAGGATGGGGGGAGAGGGTAATGGAGAAATTTTAGATAGAAAACTGGGAGGGAGTGGAAGAGAAGAGACAGGGGTGGGTAGGATAGACAGTGGAATGAGATGGACATCATTACCCCTAGTACATGTATGAAGACACGAATGGTGTGACTCTACTTTGTGAACAACCAGAGACATGAAAAATTGTGCTCTATATGTGTACTAGGAATTGAAATGCATTCTGCTGTCATATGTAACAAATTAGAATAAATAAATAAGTTAAAAAATATGTCTAGTGGAGGGAGAGGATGGGGCTGGAGGTACAAATGGTGATTGTCATGGGCGTCCTCCAAGACCCTTTCCTTTGAAGACCCTACTTCTGTGGGGGTGGGCTTCTCCAGCACCTGAGAGCCAAAGGAGTACGAGTTTCTTCTGCATGCATTCTCACGTGGGCCAGAACGAGTGGGGCTAGGGAAAGCTGGACACTAGGGTGCAGTGATCTTGTGCCCTTCCATGCATCCACACACTCGACTTGGTCCGGGACTCTGTCTGCTCTCCCTCAGACGGTTGTCATCATCTCCAACCTCTGATTCTCCAGTCCTCCCCCACACTCCCTCCAAAGGGATGGAATCAATGTGCAAATTGGATGGGGTTAGGACCCTCCCTTTGGAAAACCATGGGGTCTCTGCCTCCTACTATTGGGGATGTCCCCAGCTACTCCATCTGGATCTCCACGGCTTCCACACCCACCTTCAATGCCCTCTGTGCCACCCACACCCTGGACTCTCTCTCCTGGACCAGCCTCACCTCTTGAGAGCCCGCTGAGATTCTACCCCTACCCCAGCTGGCTGCAATCTCTCCCCTCTTCCATGCATAAGGCTTTTGTCTTGTCCCACGGTGACCCATACCCAGGATTTATCTTCCCCCTTGGATTCCTTGACATTATTTACCGCTTACCACCTCTTGGAGGATCTCAGTGTTTGTTGATTAAATAAACCTTTTCTTTCTTTTTTGGCTGGGATGCTCCTGGGGCTGCTAAAGTGACTTGGGATTTACCTTCCCTGAGAATCGGCCTCAAACCATCCCACTGCACAATGGGGGAGGAACATGGAGGTGAGGAAGAACTTCAGAGCAGGAGTCGGGCAAGGCAGCCACCTCTCCCAGCAGTGTGCTCCTCTCAGCTCTCCTCAAAGGTCAGAGCATGAGTCCCGAGCAGGAGATGCACCATCCTGTCAGCACTGTAGGTCCATCGGAGGCTGGTCTTCACCAATATTGTCCCTAGTGACCTGCCCTCCCAGCACTTCTGCATTTCTACGTGTCTTTAGAGCCAGCTCCTCCCATCGGTTCCTTGGCTGCCCAGGTCTCTCTGACATCTCCATTCTCAGAGCATGGGTGCATGAGCAACTGTTGTGGTGTGAACTGATCAATACAATCAATAACCTATAAGTATAGGTCATAGACTCTAGGAATAAGATTTTGATAAGTAAGATAACAGAAATAAAATGACAGGTAAATATGTGTGTGTAGGCCAAAAGTTAACTATTGTCTAAAGTAAGCATTAAATAAGTTACTAATACTGGTTATGTAAAGCAATTGCTGTGGTAAAACTACCTGATCACTTGTAACGGTCCCCTCCTTGCTGGAGCAGCAAGAATGGAGTCACTATGGCTATACGAGCAAACAGGTGTGGCCGTAGGGACTCCATCTCAGCTGGTCTAGATTGCACCTTAGTTTTTTGTTACTGCTCCCATGGAGAGACGGCTGCAAGATCCATTTCTATGAAAACTGTTTTCTGCTAAATTCAAAAAAATATATTGTCATCTGTACTTTGTACCCCACAAAATGTACTCAACCCAGGTCTGGGTGACCTATATGACTTTGAAGTAGATTCTTGCCCCCGCTGACCACCTGCTCGACAGTCGTCTAACACCTGCTTAAACCCAAGATGTGGTTGTCTGAGTTGCTCTGCTAACTGCTATTTGAGCTTCTGTGATTGTCTTGCTTGCATGACACCAAGTCCCTGAGCTGTGGTTTTCATCCTTAAATTCCCAAGACACAGGCCAGGAAATTGCTGTTCTCCCACAGAGCATCAGTCTCTAGGGATGACAGTCCCTGGCCAGGTAAATAAAGCTCTCTTTTGTTTAAATTCAGACTTAGAGTTGTTTCTGAGCAGCTCCCGAAAACACAGCCAGGATTGCAGAACCTGTGGTCTTTTGGTTCTGTTGGCAGGATCATTTTATGTGTGAGTCCAGTTTTCTCATTAGGCAGGATCCGCCTCTTTCAGAGAGGTCTTTATGCTGTCCTGAGTCCCTGGGGTGTACGTGTGTGTCAGGGGCAGTGCTCAAAACTTGCTGCTCCAGGATTCAGGGCCCACATTCAGTTTAGTTCAGCTATTTTCTTGGTTGTTTGGAAGCAAGAATTTTTTTTTTTTTGGTACTGAGTATTGAAGCCAGGGGTCCTTAACCACTGAGACACATGTCCAGCCCTTTTTATTTTTTATTTTGAGTCAGGGTCTTGCTAAGTTGCTTAGAGCCTTGCGAAGTCACTGAGGCTGGTTTAGAACTTGTGATCCTCCTGCCTCAGCCTCCTAAGTCACTGGGATTACAGGCGGGCACCACCATGCCTGGCAGGTTTTTTTTTGTTTTGTTTTGTTTTTTTAATTATGGCAAGCTTAAGAGAAAAGAACAGAGATGCACGTGCTGTCTCCATGGACATCCTTTCCACAACATTTGTAGCAGATGAGAGTGGGAACCATTCCCCAAATGGCCCACCAGACTCACAAGAGCCCACACTCCATGGTCAGCCCTGTGCCCAAGGGGAGAACCACGATTTCGTTTTTGGTGAAACGACAGCCCATTAAATTAATGCTGTTAATTTGAATTTTACTGATTTCGTAGTTTGCCATCCTATAACTCGCCCATTTGTTTTGCTTTTATAGTCATATGAGAGCCATCAGCAGAAGGATATTATTCCAGCTTTCATGCGGATACATGTTTAAATAGCATTACAATAGAAATTACTTGAGGCAACAGAGTGTGGGGGAAGTGCTTCGAAAACATTTTTATTTTGAAAGCGGATGCATACACAGCTCAGGTTGGAGAAATGTCTGGTTTGATGGGAGATTTCCCAGGGTAGGATCAGGATCTCTCAGCTCGCCAATCCCCCCAACTCATTTCTCCATGAGAAATCTGCCAGTGGTTTTTCCCAGGAGCCTGACCCTCTGCATAATTCAGTGGCATACTGTGCATTGCAGGAACAGGGGCTGCTCTCTGAATCCCAACCTCCCCACCAGAAAAATCTAGGACCCAGTTTCCATCCAGTTGTAAATGAATGGGACAAAACTACATTAGCTGCAAACTTGAGAAAAAGAAACCATCTGAGGCCATAATGAGCCCGTTATTCTGCGAATACATAAGGAAGGAAATTCCACAGGACAGACTGTTCTTCAGAGACTCTGCCCTAAATTATAGATCCCAGAGAGGACTCCCTTTTCTCTCTGTGCTTGCGATAACAACTGTAACCACGACAAGGAGACTGGGGTTCCTTCTTTTTTTCCTTTCTTCCTTTCTTTTCTTTCTTTCTTTCTCCCTCACAACAAAAAGACATAAAGAAACCTTGTGAAGTTATTAAAGCTGTTAGCGGAGCAGCCAGTGCATAAGCAAGCACCACACAACCCATTTATTTTTCACTCCACTAGATTTTATATTCTAATTGGCGTGTAGGACAGAGTGTAAAGCCAATAGGAAAATCACAGCAAATGCATCCGTGAGGCAATTATAAACACAACTGTAACCCACGAGCTCTGGGAAAGTCGGGGAATGTTTAATTAGCCATAAAACATACCCCGAGAATTTACTCCCAGAACCTCCCTCTGGAGCCACATCTCAGGCTTCTCCCAGCTCCCATGCCACAGCACCGGGCACCTGCTCACTGTGGGGTCCATGCATCGCTGCCCTTTCTGCTTGAACTTTCTCTCCCCCTATGCAGATTGGCCAAACTCTGCTTGTCCTTTAGCACTGAACTGAGATGTCATCTCCAGTGGGAAGCCTTCCCTGACCCATCCAAGCCTGGAATAAGTGCTGCTCCTCTGGGCCGCTATAGCATGCACTCCTTACTTGGGAATGGTGACATGTAATTTGAACCTCTATCTCCCCACTAGACTATAAAAGGGGGCAGAAACTGCAGCCCCTTTGTAATCATAGGCTCAGAACGACGTGCAATGCATCCTAGGGCACAAAGTAAGGGCTTTGGAATGAGTGGATGGACGAAGCCTCAGAGGAATCACAGCCTCACTACACAAATGGACCAGCAGTGACCCTATGGTATCAGCTGCCCATTCCCTCCCTTGATTCTTCTGCTCTGCTCGGCAACTGCTACTTACCCTTAGTTTTCTCTATCTGTGGTTTTGACTCTTCCTGTCCTGAACAAGAGAAGACTTCCTGCAAGAGACACCAGAACAGAAGTCCTAGATTCCCAGGTTTCAGAGTTCATGACAAGCCCCACATCCCCGCCACAGGCTTTATCCAGGACCCAGAGCAAACTGTTAAGCCCCCATCTCTACCACATGGGGTTCTCAAAGGGTTTGGACAGATGCTGGTGTGAAAAGAGCTCCAGGAACCCAAGTCGAATGCCAAATGTCATTGAGTTTGTAAAGGTGGCCTTCTTGATCCTTCTCAGATCATTTGCCATTCACACCCCAGCTTCTCATAAGAATGGGGTTTATGCATGGTTCTGCCCACCTGGGCTCTGCCAGAATCCAGCCTGCAGAACCTGCTGCCCAGGGAAGATTTGTCAGGGGCTCCCAGGACTGTGGAGCTCAGCTGTCTCCAGACCCCTCGTCGCCTTCTCCACTGCATGCATCTTGGAATCACTCCCTGCTAAGAAAATAAATTCCTCCCCCTCTCTGCCATAGGGCTTAGCCAGACTATCTGAACCCCCAAAGATCGATTCTTAAGACTACCAGTCAGCAAGACCCACTCGGCTCATGGGGTGGCTGGAGGCCAGGACAGGGCCTCTCCTGCCCTCTCCTCTCTGTTGTTCTGCATGAGCTCAGTTCTGCTTCCCAGTTTCCAGTCTACGACAGTGTAGAAAACCTTCAATTCAAATGATAAAAGTTGATTTCTCTGTGCCTCTAACATTTTACCAGAAAATGAGCCATAATTTGAAACACACAGTAAAAAAAAGTAATCTTTCCTTTTTAGCACTCAAGAGCCTTCATTTTCAAAGCCAGCCATTGGGCTGGTGGATTGGATTTTGTTTTTCTGCCAATTACACATTTTGCCTCGAAAGCTGCCCTAAGTACTAAAAACTAGGGAGGGCAACCACACTTTGAAGATGAATCATCTTCAGAGCTGGCCTCAGAGCCCCCGTGTTCATAACCCGAGTCTTGAGACAAACACTCCAGTCATTAACGAGGGTGCCCGCGACAGGCTGGAGTTATGACTAGCGTTCGTTCACCACAGTAAAGAATGTCCTCTATTAATGACAACAGCTGTCGGTTTAATAACCCCAGAAAAGATCATTAAATTCCTTCACATTTCCCAGAAACAGATGGAAGAATTGCAAAAAGGTTCAAGCATATGGGGAAACATATTGGATCCAGCAGCTCCAAAGAATAGACAGAAATCTGATACTCGAATGGGCTGTTCCACAAGGCATCACCCGTGGGCACCACAGGGAGTAGGTGTGCTCCTTGCCTTGTGGGGCACATGGAAACCTGGTGAGGGGCAGTGTCGAGACAGAGGAGCCCTTAATGTGCTAGGATGGAAAGATGGCTGCCTGAGTGGCGGGTTCTCATGAAACCTAAGAGGATGGCTGGTGTCAGCTGCCTTTAGCTCCAATTTGCTGCCTCAGTGATTGCTGGTGGCACCATAAATTGGCAGAATAAACAACACATTTATTTTCCCATGCATACTGTCTTTGATCATTATATGCTTACACGTACCTGGGTTAGAAATTTTGGCCAGCTCAATGCTCCTGCAAGTGAACTCTTGAGGCCTGTTATCATCAAACTTATTCTGCTGAAGGAACTGCCCATCGTCAAAGCCTATCCCTGATCTTGAGTTCAGAGTCAGTGGCAAATGTCCACCTTTTCCTGCATTCAGTTACAAGAGGGCATTTCAAGAGCTCTGGGTGAGGTGTTCTGGTGATTTGGATCTGACTATTCACAGAGAAAAAGGGAGCGGTAACCAAGGAGGAAATGCAGTTAGCAAAAAAAAAAAAAAAAAAATCTCAAAATTAAAAAAAAAAAAAATGCCACAGGGTCTGGGAGTCTTACTGGTGAATTCTTATTTTACCCTTTCTAGGAAGCATTCTCATGCTATATGAACTGCTCCTATGTGTAGACAAATACACAAAACTAAGCTATTTATTCTATAGAGGGGACTTGGTCTCAGTAACGCTTAATATAGTATAAAGAGAAGATGAAACTAGGGCTGGGAATGTAACTCAGGGGTAGAGCACTTGCCTAGCACATGTGAGAAGGAAAGAAGGAAGGAAGAAAAACTAGAGACCAATTCATTTAGGAATGTAGGCAGACCTAAATAGCAGCAAGACAAATTTAAAAGGATTAAATAGGGATTATCCTAAATTTGTAATCATGGTTTAGTATTACAAAATTAGTTTAGAGAGATCCAAGATGGCAGGCCAGAGGAAGGCAGCATTCTGTGTTGCTCCGTGACCTAGGACTCAAGTAGTGAGAACACTGGCTCCTCTGCAGCAATAGAGGACACCCCCACAGCTGCCCCTGCACAGGAAGCATGGCCTGGTGCCTGTACAGAGTAGGACTCCCAACTACTCGCCCATGCAGGACTACTGGGTGCCCATGCAGGACTACTGGGTGCCCTAGCAGGACCACCAGCATCAGCACCTGCACAGAACTTCCGGCCACCCACCCAGGTCAAAATCCTGGACTCCGCTCCCACACAGGACACCGTGCTGCTACCCACACCCAGGAACTCTGATCGCCACTCCTGTGTGGACTCCCATCTACCAATGTGGGGCTCCCCTAGTCACCACCATCTTGGGACTCGGCAGCAGCAGAGATAGTCCCCTGTGCACAGTAGCCTTCCTGCACCAGGTGACATCACACTGGTTCTGAAGTCAGCCGACAGCCACACACTGCATGCCACAGAGTTCATCTCTGAACACACCGACAAATGCTATCATCCAGCTCCCCTCACCTGACCCGACCCAACACCCCATCGCTGAAAGCAGCTGCCTCCATCTTGGGTCACCTTCATCACCATCTTTAGTGAGGGCAAATCACACTATGGAACTCCAGCTGATCGGGTATGCATAATTTCTAACTCCCTCCATGACAGGTGCTCAACCACCAAAGGGCAACACCCAAGACCTCTGGAGAGAAAGGTCCCTTATTAGGAAGTAGCAAGGGAGAAAGTGAGTGAGATACACTTTAGAGATTATCTCAGAGACTAGAAACTGGGAGGTCTACAGGCGAGATAAGGAGATAAGACCAGGTGCCCACATCACACGATCAGGCCCCAGAGGATATCCTTGAGGTGCAGTCTCCCTTTGGTGATCAGCCGGTATCATACCCCACCTCCAAGTGCCCTGCACCCGAGACCAATCCTCTCACCCTGGTAACATTCATCATCCTAAGGGCAGAGATACCAGCTAACAAGAGACAGCCACACCTATTGGATGAGAAGGGAAGCAGGAAAGAGACTGATCTCCAACCAAAACAACCCTTCTTTCTTCCTTTTAGTTTTTCTTTCTTTTTCCTTATTCTCTCTATTCTCCCACCCTCACATCCCCAATATATGTGAAACCAAGTACTTTGCATGAATTAATATACTGAGGACTGGGATGTCTGAATAGTTTATTACAGTTGTGTTGTGTATTCTTTTCCTCCCACTTTTACTATTTTAACATTTTATATATAAAATGTTAAAATATATGTGTATATATATATATATATATATATATATATATATATTTGTTTGTTTTATGTATTCTACTGTCTTCCCACTTACTTGTCTACTCCAAATTACTTCCTCTATCTTCTGCTACTAACCTTCTTCTTTAGATTCTTCTTTCACACCTCCTAAGATATAATGACTGTATATCCTCACATTCTACCTCCTCAGCATATCATCCTATACCTCTGGTTCTTTGTCCATCATCACAAACTATAAACCCTTTTGCAAACCTGCTGATTATGTTGTAGATAATAATTGAACTCACCATTTCTGTGCATTGTGACCTAGCTGTAAATATCTTTTTTTTTATTGTTGGTTGTTCAAAACATTACATAGTTCTTGATATATCATCTTTCACACTTTGCTTCAAGTGGGTTATGAACTCCCATTTTTAGCCCATATACAGATTGCAGAATCACATCAATTACACATCCATTGATTTACATATTGCCATACTAG
>NW_025999899.1:1688936-1755828 GCF_001458135.2 Marmota marmota marmota
GGTTGGCGGGTCTGGACCTCTGCACTGCGTGGCGGAGATTCACTCGTCTAGCGCAAACTGTCACCTCCAAAAATCCTACCGATTCCCGGCCGGTCTCTCTTTAGTGGAATTTTGCTAGGAGTTTCTCAGCAGGTCGAATCTAAGCGTATCCATGCGTCTCTCTGACCCCGTTGTTGAGGAGGTACTGAAAGCGCTGCCTCCCCTCTCGCCGCCATGTTGGATCCCCAGCTGTAAATATCTTAAAGCAACTATTTGATTTAAGGTTGTTTATTGTTAATATTGGGATCTGTTATCATTGTTCTTCTCCTCAAAGGAGAGGTATTGGAACCCTACAGGGGCACACTACAAGCCTATAGAATAAAAACGGTAATGCCTTGGATCCCCAGTGCTAGAAGAGAAGACACAGGATCAACATGAAAATCAAGGGAAGAAAGTGCCCCAAACAAATCAAAATAACACATTATTAGAATCCATGGCGAACACCACAGAAGAAATGACAGAGAGGGAGTTCAAGATGTTCATAATTAAAATGTTCTGTGAACTAAAGAATGATATAAGAGAGAAAATACAGGCAGCAAAAGATCATTTCAATAAAGAGCTACATGAGCAAATACAGAAAGCAAAAGATTATTTCAATAGGGAGATAGAGGTTCTAAAAAAATCAAACAGAAATCCTTGAAATTAAAGAAATAATGAACCAAATTAAAAGTTCAATTGAAAGCATCACCAACAGAGTAGACCACTTGGAAGACAGGATCTCAGACAATGAAAACAAAATATATAATTTTGAAAAGAATGTAGACCACACAGTGAAGATGGTAAGAAACCATGAGCAGAACATTCAAGAAATATGGGATAACACAAAAGGACCAGATTTAAGAGTTATTGGGATAGAAGAAGGCATAGAGTTCCAAACCAAAGGAATGAACAATCTACTCAATGAAATAATATCAGAAAATTTTCCAAACATGAAGAATGAACTGGAAAACCAAATACAAGAGGCTTACAAGATGTCAAATATATCAAATCATAACAGATCTACACCAAGACACATTATAAGGAAAATGTTTAGAATACAGATTAAGGAGAGAAATTTAAAAGCCATGGGAGAAAGGAATCATATTACATGTAGGGGGAAAACAATTAGGTTATGTGCAGATTTTTCAACCCAGACCCTGAAAGCTAGAAGATCCTGGAACAACATATATCAGACTTTTAGAGAAAATGGATGCCAACCAAGAATCTTATATCCAGCAAAATTAAGCTTGAGATTTGATGATGAAATAAAAACCTTCCATGATAAACAAAAATTAAAAGAATTTACAACTAGAAAACCTGCATTACAGAAAACCTGCATCCTTGGCAAAATATTCCATGTAGAGGAAATGAAAAACAACAAGGAAAATCAACAGAGGGAGGTATGACACTAAAGGAAAAACTAATCACAGGATAAACCAAGTCAAGTTAAATAACAAAAATGGCTGGGAATACAAATCATGTCTCAATAATAATCCTGAATGTTAATGGCCTAAACTCACCAATCAAAAGACATAGGCTAGCAGATTGGATTAAAAAAAAATACAATATGCTGCCTCCAAGAGACTCATCTCATAGGAAAAGACATCCACAGACTGAAGGTGAAAGGTTGAGAAAAATCATACCATTCAGATGGACTGTGGAAGCAAGCAAGGGTTTCCATCCTCATATCAAATAAAGTAGACTTCAAGCCAGAGTTAATCAAAAGGGATAAAGAAGAACATTTCATACTGCTCAAGGAAACCATACACCAACAAGACATAATAATTATAAATATATATGCCCCAAACAATGGAGCCTCTATGTTCATCAAACAAACTCTTCACAAGTTCAAGAGTTAAATAGACCACAACACAATAATTCTGGGTGACTTTAACATGCCTCTTTCACCACTGAATAGATCTTCCAAACAAAAGCTGAACAAAGAAACTATAGAATTCAATAATACAATCAATAACTTGGACTTAACTGACATATATAGAATATTTCATCCTTCAACGAGTGAATACACTTTCTTTTCAGCAGCCCATGGATCCTTCTCTAAAATAGATGGTATATTATGCCACAATGAAATTCTTAGCAAATACAAAAAATAGAGATACTGCCCTGCATTCTATCAGATCATAATGGAATGAAATTAGAAATCAATGATCAAATAAAAAATAAAAGCTACTCAACACCTGGAGGCTAAATCATATGATGCTGAATGAACAGCACCAAGGATGAGATTTTAAAATTCTTAAAGGTAAATGAGAACACTGATACAACATACTGAAATCTCTGGGACACTATGAAAGTAGTACTAAGAGGAAAGTTCATTGCATGGAGTTCATTCCTTCAAAGAAGAAAAAAGGCAACAAATAAATGATCTAACATTACATCTCAAAGCCCTAGAAAAAAGAAGAACAAATCTACACCAAAAGCAGTAGAAGGCAAGAAATAATTAAAATCAGAGGTGAAATCAATGAAATTGAAACAAAACAAACAATTGAAAAAAAAAATCGACAAAACAACAAGTTGGTTCTTTGAAAAAAATAAATAAAAGTGACAAACCCTTAGCCATGCTAACAAAGAGAAGGAGAGAGAAAACTCAAATTGCTAATATGTGTGATAAAAAAGGAAATATCACAGTAGACACTACAGAAATACAGAAGATAATTAGAAATCATTTTGAAAACTTATACTCCAATAAAATAGAAAATATTGGAGGCATTGACAAATTTCTAGAGTCATAGGATTTGCCCAAATTGAATCAGGATGATACACACAACTTAAACTGATCAATTTCAAGCAATAAAATAGAAGATGCCATCAGAAGCCTACCAACCAAGAAAAGCCCAGGACCGGATAGATCCACATCTGAGTTCTACAAGACCTTTGAAGAAGAACTAATACCAATACTCTTCAAATTATTTTGTGAAATAGAAAAAGAGGGAGCACTTCCAAATTCATTCTACGAGGTCAAAATCACCCTGATTCCAAAACCAGGCAAAAACACATCAAAGAAAGAAAACTTCAGACCAATATTTCTAATGAACATAAATGCAAAACTTTTCAATAAAATTCTGGCAAATCGAATAAAAAAACATATCAAAAAGATTGTGTACCACGATCAAGTGGGGTTCATCCTAGGGAAGCAAGGATGGTTCAACATACAGAAATCAATAAATATAATTCATCACATCAATAGACTTAAAGATAAGAATCATATGATCATCTCGATAGATGCTGAAAAGGCATTTGACAAAATACAGCTCCCCTTCATATTCAAAACACTAGAAAAACTAGGGATAACAGGAACATATCTCAACTTCATAAAAGCTACCTATACTAAGCCCCAGGCCAACATTATTCTAAATGGAGAAAAATTGAAAGCATTCTCTCTAAAAACTGGAACAAGACAGGGATACCCTCTTTCACCAGTTCTATTTAACATCATCCTTGAAACACTGGTCAGAGCAATTAAACAGATGAAAGAAATTAAAGAGATAAGGACAGCAAAAGAAGAACTCAAGTTAGCACTATTTGCCAATGATATGATTCTATGCCTAGAAGACCCAAAAAAATCCACCAGAAAACTTCTAGAACTAGTAAATGAAGTCAGTAAAGTAGGAGGATATAAAATCAACACCCATAAATCAAAGGCATTTCTGTATATCAGTGACAAATCTTCTGAAAGGGAAATGAGGAAAACTACCCCATTTGCAATAGCCTTTTAAAAAAATAAAATACTTGGGAATCAACTTAACAAAAGAGGTCAAAGATCTCTACAATGAAAACTACAGAACACTAAAGAAAGAAATTAAAGAAGATCTTAGAAGATGGAAAGATCTACCTTGTTTTTGGATAGGCAGAATTAATATTATCAAAATGACCATACCACCAAAAGCACTATACAGATTTAATGCAATTCGGATCAAAATCCCAATGACATTCCTCATAGAAATAGAAAAAGCAATCATGAAATTCATCTGGAAAAATAAGAGATCCAGAATAGCTCTAAAGCAATCCTTAGCAAGAACAGTAAAGCAGATACCATCACTATACCAGACCTTAAACTATACTACAGAACAGTACTAACAAAACAGCATAGTATTGGCACCAAAATAGGCCTGTAGATCAATGATACAGAATAAAGGACATAGAGACTAACCCACATAACTACAGTTATCTTATATTAGACAAAGGTGCCAAAACATACATTGGAGAAAAGATAGCCTCTTCAACAAATGGTGCTAGGAAAACTTGAAATCCATATGCAACAAAATGAAATTAAACCCCTATCTCTCACCCCTATCACTCAACTCAAAGTGGATCAAGGACTGAGGAATTAAACCAGAAACTCTGCATCAAATAGAAGGAAAAAGTAGGCCCCAGTCTCCATTATGTCAGATTACGCCTCGACTTCCTTAATAAGAAAGACTCTTATAGCGCAAGAATTAAAATAAAGAATCAATAATGGGATGGATTCAAACTAAAAAGCTTCTTCTCAGCAAAAGAAACAATCAGTGAATAGAGAGCCTACAATTGAGGAAAAAAAATTTTACCACACACACATCAGATAGAGCACTAATCTCTAGGGTATATAAAGAACTCAAAAGTCTAAATATAAAAAAAAAAAAACCCAATCAATAAATGGGCCAAGGAACTGAACAGACACTTCTCAGAAGATAATATACAATCAATCAAAATATGTGAAAAAAATGTTCATCTTCTCTAGCAATTAGAGAAATTCAAATCAAAACTACTCTAAGATATCATCTCACTCCAGTCAGAATGGCAGCTATTATGAAGACAAACAACAATAAGTGTTGACGAGAATGTGGGGAAAAAGGTACACTCATACATTGCTGGTGGGACTGCAAATTGGTGCAGCCAATCTAGAAAGCAGTATGGAGATTCCTTGGAAATCTGGTAATGGAACCACCTTTTGACCCAGCTATCCCACTCTTTGGTTTATACCCAAAGGACTTAAAAACAGCATACTACAGGGACACAGCTACATCAATTTTATAGCAACACAATTCACAATAGCTAAATTGTGGAACCAACCTAGATGCCCTTCAGTAAATGAATGGATAAAGAAACTGTGGTATATTCACACAATAAAATATTACTCAGCATTAAAAAAGAATAAAATCATGGCAATTGCAGGTAAATGGATGGAGTTAGAGAATATAATGCTAAGTGAAGTAAGCCAATCCCAAAACAACAAATGCCGAATGTTTTCCTCTGATATAAGGATGCTCATTCATAATGGGGTTGCAGGGGTGAAGCAAGGGAGGATTAGATAGGGCAAAGGGGTGGGAGGGGAAGAGAGGGGAAAGAGGGGTAGAAAAGATGGTAGGATGAGATAGACATCATTACCCTAAGTACATGTATGAAGACACAAATGGTATGACTATACTTTGTGTATAACCAGAGATATGAAAAATTGGGTTCTAAATGTGCAATATTAATTTTGCTGTCATATATAACAAATTATAATAAAAATAAATAAATTTTAAAGAATTAGTTTAGAACACATATATAGTATCATTGGATGGAAATATTTAGAAGATTTCTCTCTGTTGTTCTCAAATGAATGTGTTGGTGTTTCAGATTGAACTATGACCTGCCAAAAACATACAGTAAAGTTCTAAACCCCCAGTATCTCAAAATGTGACCTTATTTGGAAATAGGAAAGTTGCAGATATAATGGGTAATAACAGGAAAGCGAGCCCCTATCCAGTACTGCTGGTGTCCATATGAGAAGACAGGTGTGTGAAGACAGGCACGCAGGGAGGTCAGGGGGCTGGCGGGGAGGTAGCTGTGAGACAAGGAACACCACAAATTGTCAAGGAATCATCAGAAGTTGGAAGAGGAAAGAAAGGGTTTCCCCACAGTTTTCAGAAGGATCATGGCCCTGTCCACACCTTGAATTCATGCTTCTCACCTCCAGAACCGGGGGACAGTGAATTTCTGTTGTTTTAACCCAGCCCATATGGCACTTTGTTACAGCTACCTTAGGAAACTAATACAACTGGATTGACATACAACTTGCAGACCAAAATCCAGGCTGCAGCCTGTTTTTCTGCAGCCTATGAACTAAGGATGGTTTTTATATTTGACATTTGTAAGCCATGCAGTAAGGAGGAAAAGGAAGAAGAGAAGAAAGAGAGAGAAAGAGAGAGAATATGTGGTCCACAGAGCCTAAAGCATTCATTATCTGGCTGATGGGGTGGGGGGAGTTTGTCAATTTCTTGTTTAATATAACTCTGATTTCTAAAAAATGTCTATAGATGAACTTAAACTGATCTGAAAGAAGAAACAGAATTTTCAGCCAAGAAACTTTGGGTAAGAAATAGCGAGATGAGATTGCACTCTGAGATATTTAAGCATAAATCAAACGTAATTAAAATAGTACAGCACAAGGGAAAATATGGGTATACAGATCGATGAAAAGATTCATTACTCTTGAATGGCCTAGTTTATAGTAATAGGGAATTAATATATGCTATCAGAAGGACCAGAAGCCTATAGGAATAGATACAATTTTTAAAATATTGAGGGAAATGGGAATATGGGGCAAAATAAATTACTAAATCATTACATTGCAACATACGTCAAAATAAATTTCAGCCTAATTTAGAAAAGTACATGTAAAGAAGCCCTTAAAAATCTGGAAGAAAACGTGTGTAAATATTTAACTGATGGTTGAATACGGGAGAATTTTCCAAGCACGAAGCAATGGATGAAATTGTAAAGAAAAAGGGCTATAGATTTGATGACAACATTTTTAAACACCTCCAAAGAATCATAAACAAAACTGAAGGGCAAAAGACAAGCTAAGAAAAATATCTGACAATATAATGAAAGAGAAAGGATTAATAACCTTCATATATAACAAAAAATCAATAAGAAAAATACTAACACAGACAGGCCCCAACAATCCACAAAGGATATATAATTGGCAAAAGAATATATAAAGAGTCAACTTCTCTGATAACAAAAATATGCACATTTTAAAAAAGAAACCATACTTTGGGGTGGTTCTTTTTTTAATTTTTATTTGGCTTCTAATTGAAACCTAATAGTTGTACACATTTATGGGGTACAGTGTGATATTTCCATGCATGTATTACAATTGCCTAATAATCAAGTTTACTATATCCATCTCCTTGTTCATTTATCATTTCTTTGTGGTGAGAAGTTCAAAATCTTCTCTTCTAGCTCTTTTGAAATATTCAACACACGATGAATCTATCAAATTGACAACATTTGAAAGGACTTTAAAAATTCCATATTGGGTAGAGTCCAGTTAAAGATTTTTATACACTAACAGTGGAAGTCTATGGAACTGAGTCTCAGGTTTGCAATGCTGTATTTTGCTACAGCATATGCTTCCATAATAAGGATGAGGTCATATATGATTGGCAGGAAAGGGGAGGATATCAATAGAGCCCAGAGGTCCATTAGCTCACATACAATGCTTCTCTGAAGGTTGGGTTTGAAAGCTACCAAGTACCAGTAGCTGACCTCAAAATCCATGCCCACAACAGAGCACAGAAAGCTTAGTTACCATGTTCCTCCTCTTGGTGAGATCTGGCCACTGGTTCTACCTTGAAAGTGCTTATTATTTACAAGTGCCTTGCAAGCATTTATTGTACACCATTTGTATGCATTTTATCCATGTCTTCATGCATCATCATCCATAACCCAGCATCTCATCACCTTACGACCTTCCTTACACCTTTGCCAGCAAGCAGTTTTCAGAAGTCCTATATTTAATGGTGTAGTTACTCTGTTTATTGGAAATATAATTAATTTTTAAGTAGAATTGTATTAGGATTGTTATTTTCTATATGTGTTGTGGTCACAACATAACATAATTTTTTAAAATTTTTATTAATTTTTATTGGTGCATTGACTTTATATAATGGACTTTATATAATACATGCATATAACATAATTTGGTATATTTCATTCCCCAGTACCTCCCCTTTCTCCCCTCTCCTCCATCCCTCTGATCCTCATCCTCTACTCCTCTTCTTTACTAATCTTTTTAAATGTTTCCTCTTAGTTTCCACATATGAGTGAAAAAAACTCAGCCCTTGACGTTATGAGTGTGGCTTATTTCACTCAACACAATGTTCTCCATTTCCATCCATTTTCCTGCAAATGATATAATTTGGTCCCTCCTTGTAGCTATGTAAAAACGCCACTGTATATACACATACCACATTTCCTTTATTCATTCATCTGTTGACAGGCACATTGGCTGGTTCCATAACTTGGCTATTGCAAATGTGCTGCTAGAAATATTTGGTATGCATGTAAGACTTTAGTTCTTTTGGATAAATACCAAGGAGTGGTATAGCTGGATCACAAGATGGTTCCATTCCTTGCCTTTTGACGAATCTCCACACTGATTTCCACAGAGGTTGTACTAATCTACAATCCCACCAACAGTGTATATAAATTCTTTTTTCCCCACATCCTCACCAGCCTTTATCATTATTTGTATTCTTGATGACGGCCATTGTAACTGGAGTGAGTTAAAATCTCAGTGCAGGGTCTGGGTTTGTGGCTCAGTAGTAGAGCACTTGCCTAGCATGTGTGAAGCACTGCATTTGATCCTTGGCACCACATATAGATAAATAAATAATGAAGGTCCATCAACAACTAAAAAATATTTTTTTAAAAAAATCTCAGTTGAATTTGCATTTCCTGATGCTAAAAATGTTGAACACATTTGTTTTCAAATATTTGTTAGCCATTTGTATTTCCTCTTTTGAGAAATATCTATATAGTTCAATTGCCCATTTAATGATTGGGTTGTTTGGGTTTTGGTTTTTGTTTAGGGGTTTGTAAAGGTTTTTTTAGTTCTTTGTATATTTTGGATATTAATCTTCCATTGGAAGAAGAGCTGGCAAAGATTCCCCTCATTTTGTAGGCTCTTTCTTCATAGTCTTGGTCCTTTGCTGTGTAGAAGCTTTGCAATTTGATGCCGTTCCATTTATTAATTCTTGATATTATTTCCTGAGAGTTGAAAGTCCTATTTAGGAAGTCTGTGCTTGCAACTATATATGAGTGTTGATTCCGTTTTCTTCTAGCAGTTGCAAAGTTTCTAGTTTAATTACTAGGTCTTTGATCCACTTACAGTTGAGTTTTGTGCCGGGTGAGAGATAAGACTCTAGTTTTATTCTTCTATATATGGACATTCGGTTTTCCCAGCAGTATTTGACATAACAGAAAATTTGAGTGATTGCTTCAAACATATTTTCCCCTTAAGCCATGTGTTAGCTGTACTGCACGATTTTGTAGAACACAGTGCTTTTAGCGATTTATATGACATATATTTCCAATTACTGTAGACTACCTTTATATAATTAACAAAAACCTAAAAAAATGAATCATAAATTCCATTTACAGCAATATATAAATAGGAAAAAAACAGAGGTAGACCCAAAAATTTATACACAAATGTATTTATCACAAGTTATTTACAAAACTGAAAAATTGGAAAACATCCAAATGCATAATACAATTGAATACCTAATATGCCATGAATACAATGGAATCTGTGAGCCATTAAAAAATAATCTTTTCAAAGACCACTTAGAGCAATAAATTTTTCATAATACATCATTAAGTAGAAAAAAAACCATCTAAAAAATCAAGGCCACAGAATATCATCCAAATTTTACAATACAAATTATTGAATTATGCATCTCCTGTTCTACATATGGCAAATGCATAGTAATATACAGCAGAATATAAATAATTGTTATAAATAATAGTAGATAGGATTGTGGGTAAACATTAATTACCTCCTCGAAGTTTCCTACATTTTCTATGTTTTTTATCATGAATCTATATTTCTTTTATAAACAAAAGAAAAATGAACGTTATTTTTTTAAATAAATGAACCTTATTTTTTTTAATTAATGGGTGCTTTAAGAAAAAAGATGGTGGGGGAATGAGGTCACCCTAAGTTTGAATCCTGGGTCCATCTCCTAAGAGGGTCCATCTCTACCAGGGGCTGGTGGAAGGAACACCTCTCAGCTGTGAGATCTCACCACTATAAACTCTGTGCTTGTTTCCCTGAGCCAGCAAGGCCTCCTGATTCTCCTGGATGGCCCTTCTCCTTCTTGCCCCAGGCCACAGCTTGGGCTCTCTGCTCTCCTGGATCTGCTCACTCACCAGATTCCTGCACCCTTGGATCAAGCCCTTCAAACCTCTCTCAGCTCTGCTGCCACCCAAGAGCTAATATTTTCCCCATCCAACCTACCCACTAGAATCCAGGTGAACAGGGTCAGGACCTGTATCAGAGCGGCTGGAAGAGTCCATTTCTGCTGCCTCCCAGCACCTCTCTGTAGTTCAGAGTAGGGACCGCTGATCCCATAGTGGGTGGTGAGGCAGTCCCCAAGAGTAGCATGAAACTACTGGGAAGAACCACAGACCCAGAAATGCCTTGTGGCTTAGGAATGGATGGCTCAGTGGTCATTCCGATGGATCATCCTCATCTAGGACCACCTGGGGGAAATAATATGGGGCTCAGGTCATTCTGCACCCACACCCATGCCTTGGCACTGCAAAAAGCCCTCACCCACCCAAGGAGGGAAAGAAAAGAAGAACCCTGAATGGACACAGATAAAGTCAATGGTGACTTTAGTAAGCAATTAACTTGAGTCAAGAAGAATAATACAATGGCCCGATTCCAACAGCAGGGTAGATTTGATTCCCCTGAAGAACCCTCCCGAGTGAAACTACTAAACAGTTGGATAAAATATTTTTTAAATCTATTTAAGAGCATCACTAAGCTGGCACAAAAGTAAGAAATCTGCAAAGCCCTAAAACAAAGGAGAATGAGAATTCTGGCAGAAGGTGAGTGTTAATATTTGCTTTCTCCTGGAGTAGGGGGGGGGTCCCACCAACCCATAGAGATTTCGAGGTTCTTCTCTGAGGTATGGAGCTCGAATTCAGTCACAGTCCCATCACCCCAGGCCAGAGACTTAGTGTGCAATCTTCACATAAAGCTGAGGTTCAAAGGGGCCACACATGGTAAAAGGGAATGTAAAATAAACCAGGATCTCCACAAACACACAGCAAGGAAATGTATCTGTCTTGACCCTGGCATTAAGACTTCCTGTAAACACAGACCACCTCATACACAACTTTGAGATCCAAATCACACTAGTTGTGATGTCCAAGAAAACCTTAGGTAGTACCCTCAGTCACCGCAGAAAGCAAATATAAACTGTCTCTGGAGAAATTCAACCCCAAACAAGGACCTAAGAATTCTCACAAATAAATTCCTAAGGATAATAAGCAGCTCACAACCCAAACTTACAATCATACACACAAAGAAAAGTATCATGAACTAGAATCTATAGGGGGAAAAAACAAGATTCACAAAAACTTCATATATTGGAATTTTCAGATATAGAAGCTAATTTACACATAAATACTCACAGGGGAAAAAAACATAAACTTGAAAATGAACTTAATAAAACTCATAAAACCACAGTAACTGAAATAAAAAATTCAGTGAATTAAAGAGCAGATTAAACACCTATGAAAAGAGAAGTGGTCAACTAAAAGATACCAAGAAATTATCTAGATAAAGCAAGGCCCAGGCAAGAAGACAGAATATGAGAGAGAGGTTAGGCAAAGAAAATATATTGAAATGGTCTAATATAATTATCCTCAGCATTCCCAAAGAAGAGAAAGAGAAAAACAAATGGAAAGATATAATAGCTGAGAATTTCTAGAACTACTGAAGGATACCAGTTCTCAGTTAGGGGAAACTCATAAATTTCTGGTAGAGTAAATTAAAAAGAATCCCTTTCCTAGGCATATTACAATGAAATTAAAGAATATCAAAGAAAAAGACCACAATCAAAATAACTACTAATTTCTCAAACACAACAGGGAAGATAGAAAATTTTGGAAGATTATGTTGAAAGACAGTACTGGGGTCACTCTAAAATTCCACATTCAAAAACTTTCCTCTCAATGATGAGGATGAGGGGGAAAACGTCATTTTAAGTCAACAAAAACAGCAAATTGACAACTGTAAGACCCCCACCAGAGGAAATTCTAAAGCTGATGCTTCATGCAGAAGAAAAATGGTCCCAAATTAAAGATCTAAAAATTCAAGACAAAATGATAAGGAATGATATCATAAAATAGCAAAATCTAAGCCATAACTATAAAACAATAATAATAATATGCAATTATAAGCTTGGAGGAGAGAAGTCAGAAAAAAATCATTCTAAGGAAAGTCGATCTGCCCCCCTGACCTCAGGCTGCATCCTAAGAAATGTGCTTGATCATGCTGGTATTTCCATAGTTTGGGCATGATTTGAGTGTGTGCTAAAAGTTTGGTCCTCGGTGCAGTAGGGTTGAGGTGGTGGGAGCCTGAGGAGGTAGGGCCTAGTGGAGGGGGTTAGGTTGTGGATGCACCACCCTTGAAAGAGATTAATGTTGATTTTACAGAGTGGTGAATTCTGCAGAGAATGAATTATATAAAACTCTGGGGCTGGAGGTGTGGTTTAGTGGTAAAACATCTTTCTAATATATGCGAGACCCTGGGTTTGATATCCGGTATCACACTAACTACATAAATAAAATCTGATTGCTTGAAAAAAAAATATCTCTCTCTCTCTCTCTCTCTCTCTCTCTCTCTGCCCCCCCCCCCCGCTCCCTCTGTCTTACACACATATGATGCCATCTGGCACTGATGATGTAGCCACAAGGCCCTCACTAAAGCCAACCAGATGCTGGCACCATGTTCTTGAATCTCAGAACTATGAATTAAATAAATCTCTCTTCTTTATAAAGTTCCAAATCTCAGGCATTTGGTTATAGCAGCAGGAAACAAACTAAGGCAGGTATCATTTCTTCCAAAAGACAGGGGTCACTTGGAAAGTCACTTAGGAGGAGGCTGGGGGATCCACTTACCTTATTACTTGGTTTCTTCCCAATCCAATCTTATTTCTCTGTCATATTTTTTCCTGCTTTCCTATCTTACTAGAGGTAGGAAATTCTATTTTTTCAAGGCGCAGGGCTTATTCCATCAAGGCTCAGCTGAAGAAAGTGGGCAGGCAGGTTATCTACAATCAAGGCTGCCTGCTTCTCTCTTTCTGCTTTACAACTGGGCTGCTTGGACCACATTTATTGTAGACTACATTTACAGCCTCCCAGGAGACCACAAAAAGCAGCCAACATTCTCTAATATCCCGCAAATTATCCAGCAATCCCCTGAAGTGTCATCCTCAGTAAGCACATGGTAAAAATTTAACCAGCTGTTTTGCAACTGCATTGGAAGGGTCATCAGCTGCCCAGTGGCAGTGGAGAGATTCCCCTGGGCCCTATTAGTCTTTAGGTCAGCAAAGCCTACTGCTTATAATACCCCAATTCCAACTAAGATACCAAGAAATTATCTAGATAAAGCAAGGCCCAGGCAAGAAGACAGAATATGAGAGAGAGGTTAGGCAAAGAGAATATATTGAGGTGGTCTAATATAATTATCATCAGCATTCCAATTTCTGCTACTTTTGAACTCTTATTTGCAAGGAACAGAAACATAGCTCTGAATAACTTAAGAAAGGAAATTTATTGGCTCCCAGCACTTGGATGCCCAGACCAAGAGTTGCCCTAAAATTTGACCAGATCAGAGTCTCAAAAAATATTCTTAGAACCTGTTCCCTGTTCACCCTGATCCACAACTCATCTTTTGTGGATCACCCTCTTTCTCTCCAGCAAAGGTGATCGCAGGCAGACTCACCTAATGCATGCTTTGTTTTATCTGATATTGAAAGTTAATTGGATAGCCTATATTTTACCTAGCAACCCCAGATGAGAGAAATCTGGTTGGTCCTGCTTCAGTCACAGGCCCATCCTTTGAAATAATCCATGGCAGAGTTGAGATAACTCTCTGGCCAAGTTGTATAGAAAGTACTGAGATTGATAGTCCCCTCAGAACTGTATGAGGTTACAGAAGAGGGTAAAGATAAAAGTCTTAGGCTATAAAAACAAAAGACATCCACCAACCTGGGTTTACTAAGGGATGGTGGCAGTGGTGGTATTATTTATTTATCATAATTTTATCTCGCTTCTCTTTTTCTACCACTAGATCTCCAAGACACCTAATGTTCCTGATAGTGCATGGTCATGATGAGTCCAACAATTTCAGCCACACAGCAGGCAAGGAACTTCATTGGGAAGAAGAGTTTTGGCTTTTTTTTTTAAGAGAGAGAGAGAGAGAGAGAGTTTTTTAAAATATTGATTTTTTAGTTTTCAGTGGACATACCTTTTTTTTTATTATTTGTATGTGGTGCTGAGGATCGAACCCAGTACCCCGTGCATGCCAGGCGAGTGCGCTACCTCTTGAGCCACATCCCCAGCCCAATGGGGCATCTTTTTTAAAAAACTGATACCAGGTTCCCACCCTAAGAGCTTCTTATTTCATTGGTCTGGGTACATCCTGGGCACTGGGAATTTTTAAACCTCCCAGACATTTCTACTATACCACTGAGGATGAGAACACTGAGAGAATAAAGCCATAAAGAAGGAATATCAGGCATGGAGACCATCTCCTGAGGGCACATAGTTAGAAAGTAAATCATCAATAATATGGAGAAAGTCATAAAACATTTAGACATGCATTAAAAAGGCATGTAGAATTGTATACGTAATGGGAACTTAAGAATGTAAGCAATTTACAGGGAAAGGGGGGACCATCAAAATGTTCACAAAGGTGATTCTGAATGGTAGCATAATGAGTTTCTAACTTCTTATTTTGTTATATGTTTGAAACTTCAAAAGTTTCTAGAATACACATATTGATTTTGTGATTCAAAAAAATGACAATAAGAAACTGGAAAAAAATGACCCGTTCCTTAGACTACATTCAAAGACATCAACAATGGGGTGCCTACCGAAGCCTCCAGCCACATCTTGCATATTCCCTTTCACCCCCATGCCCATTTCTTGCACCCTGCGACATTTCCAAACCTGTTCATCCCAGTTACTCCAGATGGAACCTCCCTCCAATGAAAAAAATGATTTTCTGACCTTCCAAACTGGTCATGTCTCCTCCCTATGAGCCCAGGTAAGTCCTCTCATTAATCTACTAGTCAGATTCCCCCAGGATGATCCCCACAGAGCAGTGATCCCCCGTCGTCCTTAGAGCAAGGGTCAGGTCAGGGGCCATGTGTGAGAGGAAGCTGATTTCCATCCCTGTGTGCAGCTCTGCCCTCGTTGTCCCTTCCAGAGAGCAGTACTTTGTTGACCACGTGCCTGTTCTCCTACCCTGCCAGAGGCAGAGGGAAGTCCAAGCATTTGCACCAGTTCATTTAGATCTTAGCAGAGCGTAAAATGAACTCTCTGGGAAATTATAAAAACATGCAATCTGCAGGTCTATCCATAGTGAACAATGCCTGCCCCTGAAGGCACAGCCCCTTAGTACCATGTTGAGTGTAAGCAGTAGCCCTGGCCCTCTTCCCGTGGTTAGCAGAAGGCTCCCTGGAGCGACTCACAACCAGAGCTGGCTGTAAGACTAGCAAAAGCAGCATCTCTCCAAAAAGGGGCACAGCAGGCTCTGACCCCCTGGAAATAATACAACTTAATTAAAACAGGCAAGACAAACTATGGAAGCTTCAGATCCAGGCTGAGACCAGATAGGCTGCGACTTTCCAGAGTGGCCATCAGGCAGGTGCCAGGAACCTAGTGCATTGCAGGGAGACTGCTGGCTATTTGGCACCTGGACACTGCTCTGTAGGAGCTCATCTCACTTTAGACATCACGTGGCCTCAGAGGCAGACGCTGGACTGGCCCACACCTGTCCCCAACAGTCTTCCTGCTCAGTTCATACGACTTCCCCAGCAGGGCACCTGTGATTGCTGAAGGTCTGTCCCTCTGCTGGCCTTTAAGCTCCAGGAAGGCAAGCTCATGCCTGCCTCACTCATCTCAGTGTCCTGAATGCCCAGCCTTCAGGCTGACACCAAAGGGACACTCAGTGAACACTGGTTGGGTGTTGGCTAAGAGGCTGTGAGCAGAACTGGCCACAGCTCCCTGTCTACCTTCAACACTGTGCCCCTCTGCCATCCACCTGAAACCAACCTCTTCCCGCTTCAGTCCATCCTCTGAGACTGGGAGAGGTGGTGACCAGCCCAGGCATGGAGGAATGGGTGAGGGTCACAGGCAGCTGGAAAGGATGGAGGCCCTTGGAGAAATGCAGAGAGTGATTCCCTCTCCTGAATAGAAGGGTTCTCAGATCAGAGATGGGGGAGGGAGAGGCATGAGCAGTGGGTGGGGCCAGAGCACCCCAGCTGAGGATCCTGGACCACCTCCTCCTGTGGAAAGGGGAGGTGTCGGCACATCAGGAACAGGGATGCCCTAGCAAGATCTGTGCCTTATGAAGAAGATCGCCATGGTGGCCACTGGGGACAGATGTCACTGGAGAAATGAGCCCAGCGGCTGATGCAGTGTCCAACTGTGAGATGATGTGGCCTGAGCCAAAGAGGAGTGCTAGACAGAAGAACCAGGTCACACTTCTTCCCCAAAATGGAAAGAGAAAGCTCTAACTCCCAGGAGACACGATGCTGCCAGCCAATACAAGGTCCATGGTGGGAGACCAGCTTGTGTTTCATGGCTCCCAGTGGTGTCCTCTCTGCCTGGCATTGAGGCTGTCCCCAGATGTGACCCCAGAGCTCCTTGAGCCCCACATCTTTATTTACACAGGCCAGCCTCTGCCCGTGTGATACCCTATACACACACACACACACACACACACACACGTACATTCCATACTCTGCCCATGTTCTCTCAGGTTCTCTGCCCCTTAGGGATTTCCTCCAGCTTAGAATGGACAAAGCACTGTATTCAAACTTACATCCCTTAGAGCTTCCTATATTGAATGTCCATCCTGGGTCTGTCCCCTCATTCACTGAGCCTCATTTTTCTCACTTAAAAAGGATAATAATACCTGCCTTGCAGGGACTGTGAGATAAAATAGTAATAATGTGCAAAAAGTTCCTATAATCAAGTATCAATGATTAGACCCATCTGTAGATTCCTCATTTCCCAAGGCTCAGCCACTACCCACCTCCTCCAGGAAGCATTCCCTGACCACCCAACCAACATCTTTCCCACCACTTGATTGTATCAGTGCTTGCAGTCTGCCCCATCATCCTGACACCTGACTCCTTACTCTGTCACATTGGGCACAGATTCTTCTCCATGAACTGTTCTCAGCTAGGCACAGAGTAGATGCTCTGGTGAGCAGGCAGCATATGGCCAGTTCACTGAGAGCTGGAATTTTGTCCTTTAGGAAAAAGGCAATAGGGAGCTAGAGAAGGCTCTGGAAGAGAAATGACCGAGGGGTCACTTGGGTGAACACTGAGCCAAAGTCCACAACATTCCCAGTCTCTTTCCTTCCTTCTTTCCCCTCCACCAGTGGCAGAGTGATGAATGGGCCCGGGGCTGCACATTATTAATCACCTTAAAAGCAAACATTCATCTTGGTGCAGGATTTTTACTTTTCTCCCCTAATAATGAATTAGAGCACCCAGATATTAATGGGCCAGATAATTTACGTTTTGCTTAAGCAGAAAAAATAAACCGGCAGGCCCTCGTGGCAACAGCACTTTCCGACAGATTGAGAGATAGGCTGAATAAATTGCGGTAACTAAAACATGCACGTACGTTTGCACGCTTATCCATCCATACAAGACAGTTTGCAAACATTTTGCAGCGAGTGCAATATGATTTCTGTACACAAATAATTACCCATTCCCCTCTGAAGAGTTCTCCTCTGCCCCTTGCCTTCCCAACTGCTCAGGGCAATTAAACTGCAAATCCCTGAGCTGTGTTCTCTGTGTTTCCCACTCAAAAGCTCTGATCTCAGTCCCAAATAAATCAGTCCTCAAAGAAAACAATTCATCAAGGATCCACAGCGGCCGAAAAACAGCAAAACGGGCCATCAACAGTCATCTGCTCTCCTAACAGGGATGCGGAAAAGAGAAGTTTTCTGAAAGAAGAAGTCAGAGGAAAATCTTTTCATCTTCATCCTCTTTATTTGATCACCCATGCAAAATCAGCCATAGTGGATTATCTGAGGTTCCAGCCAGTGAGTAAAATATTGCAATAGGCTAAGCCATGGAGAAGAAAGAGAATGACTCATTCCTGCATTGACATTGACTTATGGTGTGACCTTAAAGGATTCCTTAACTTCCTCTGGGCTTCAGGTTCCCCCGCTGACAATCAAGAACTTAGTTTGGGTAACTCTGCACTCTGCTGTTTTGCAGTTAACAACTCCTCAGCACCACAGAGCAGGAGCATCGAGAAATGGAGCTGAACAATTACAAAGAGTACACATGCTCAGTTCTCAGCTGAGCTACCCATTGAGCACACTCTGCAGCTGCTGCTCAATCCCCAGGTGAGCTGCAAATTGAGTTTGTTCAATTCCCAGGTGAGCTACCCACTGAGCATGCTCAATCTCTAGGGGCACATTGAGCACTCTTAATCCCTAGGTGAGTTACAAATTGTTTGCTAAGTCCCTGGTGAGGTACACATTAAGCATGCTGAATACCCAGAAGAGCTGCTCACTAAGAAATATCAACTCCCAGGTGAGATAACCCATAAGCATGTTCAATCCCTGGGTGAGGGACACATCTAGTATGTTCAGTGCCCAATGAGCATGCCCAATCCCCAGATGTTCTACACACTGAGCATGCCCAGTCCCCAGGTAAGCTACACACTGAGCATGCCCAATTCCCAGGTGAGCTCAACACTGAACATACTCAACCCCCAGGCCCACTGCCCACAGAGCATGCTCAGTGCCAAATCAAGTCCCTCATCTAAGGCACCAGAGTAGGTCTTGTCCCATTTAGCTTACTCTGTTCTAAAGGAAGATAATATTAGGCATGATTAATCACAACAGGTAGGTGTCTTCACCTCTCTGAGCCTCATTTTGCTCACTTAAAAAGGATAATAATACTTGCCTTGCAGAGACTGTGAGATAAAATAGCAATAATATGCAAAAAAGTTGTAAGAATCAAGTATCAATGATTAGATCCATCTGTAGATTCCTCATTTCCCAAGGCTCAGCTACTGCCCACCTCCTCCAGGAAGCATTCCCTGACCACCCAACCAACATCTTTCCCTCACTTGATTGTAACAGTGCTTGCAGTCTGCCCCGTCAGCCTGATACCTGACTCCTCACTCTCTCACATTGGGCACAGATTCTTCTCCATGAACTGTTCTCAGCTCCCTCCTCCCACCCACCTAGTGCATAGAACATTATCCAAGAACAGAAAGCCCCTCCTCCTCTTCTGCTTTCCCATGGTGCTGGGCTAGGCACACCGTCTCTCCTTGAGCTTCTCAGGAATAGGATAGACAACAGCAAACCTATAAGGATTAGTTGAGTTAAATAAGTCAAGAAATATTAGGCTTGCCATTCTGTGTGCATCTGCTGCTTTAGGTAGATATGGTTATGGCTTACATGGGCCTTGACTGGACATTGTTCCAAAACTTAGTTCCCTGCAAATAAATCTTCACCTGTCAATGCCCCCATAACCGAGAAAATGCTTCTGATATGTCCACAAACTCATCATATCTGTAAGTATACAGAGATTTGAACAATGCTATCCACCACATTGACTCAATTGACATTTACAGATCATTCCATCTAACGGCAGAATTCACATTCTTTTCAGGTACACAGGGAATATTCATTTGACCATAAAGCATGTCTCAAAACATTTTTAAGGATTGAAATCATTCAAGTTATATTCTATGATCTCATGGAATTAAATTAAAAAGTAATAACAGTAAGACATCTAGAAAAACCACCAAATACCAGGAAATTAAACAAACACTTTTAAATAACCTATAGATCAATGAAGAAATCACAAGGGAAATTGGAAAATATTTCAAACTGAATAATAATGAAAGCAACACATATTAAAATTTGTAGAATACAGCTAAAGCTGAAGTTAGAAGGGAAGTGAGAGCTTTAAACGCCTAGATTAATAAAGAAAAAAGGCACAAAATCAATTATCGAGGTGTCCACCTACAGATGCAATAAAGAAGAGCAAATAAATCTCAGTGTAAGCAGGAGATGGGAAACAATAAGAGAGGGGAAACTGTGATATATAAAAATTGGAGCAACAAGAGTGGAAATCGGCAGTCAAAGCAGCTTCTTTGAAAAGATTAATAAAATTGATAGTCTCCCTCAAGAACTCTAATCTGTTTATAAGCCAAAAAGAGAGGAAAACACATAGTATCAGAAATTTATGAGAGGCTATCACTCCAGATTCTGTAGCTATTGCAAAGCAATAGGAAATGTCAGGAACAACTGCTACTCAAGAAGTCAACAAGTTAGATGAAATACCCTTGGAAAAGGTAACTCACCCAAACTAACAATGTGAGATCAGAAGTCTGTCTAAAGCTTCTAATACAATGTTCAGGTTAACTATCAATTAAAGTTGTTATTAATTTTATAAGTAAAGCATTGAATGTTTCCTTATTAGGATGTTGTCTCCTATAGGTATTTAATAGTTTTTTTTTTTCAGAATAAGGACATTCTGTAACCCTATATCTATTAAATGTTATTTAATAATCCTGTTTAATAAATGTTATTTAATAAATGTTATTTAATAGGGGTTATTATATATAAATAATAGATTAAATATCTATTAAATAACATTTCATTCATAATCCAAAACTTTCCCACAAAGAAAACTAGGAATCCAGGACGCTTTATGAATGAATTTTGTGAAACACTGGAGGAAGAAATAATACCAACCTTAAAACTCTTTCAGAATCAAGGAGAGTGGAATATTTCCCAACTCATTTTCAATGAAGACAGAATAACTCTGACACCCCAAACTGACAAAGATGTCGTATAAAGAGATCGTTATAGATAAATAGTACTCATGATCTAAGTGGTTTAAAAAAAAAAGCCCTTATCAAAATAGTAACAAGTTCAATATGGTGGTATACAAAAGCACAATATTTCATAACCAACTGGTGTTTATCACAGGGATGCAAGGTTCTTACAACATTTGGGTAATGTTTGAAAAAAATCAAGTTAAAAATTTTTTTAAATCTATGAAACTCACAAAACTAATAGACCAAAGAAGAAAAATCTGTGTCATTCACAGTATTGACTAAAGAAGAAAATGATATGATTGAGATAAGGCATTGGACAAAATTTAACATTATAGTAAAAAGGAAAACACTATGAATAGAATGTCTTTATTCTGGGAAAAAAAAACTATTGAATACCTACAACAGACAACATCCTAATAAGGAAACAGTCAATGCTTTACTTATAAAATTAATAACAATTTTAATTGATAGTTAACTTGAACATTGTATTAGAAGCTTTAGACAATGTAACAGGAAAACAAAAAGAAAACTCATAAATATTGGAAGTCATGAAGTAAAGCTGTCATTGTTCACAAACAATGTGTATACAACTCATTGTACTCCATAAAATATCTAAAAATTACTGGAAGAATTGAATTTAACAATATTGCCGGATACAATGTCATTATACAAAAAAAATCTCTTCTTGTTCTACATACTAGCAAAAGCATTAGAAAATGAAAGCTTTTTAAATTACCATTTGCACTGGAATAAAAATAATCATCTAAAAATTGATCTAATTAACAAGAGGCAAAACCACTACACTAGAAACTACAAAACACTGCTGAAAGAAATCTAAATGCCTAAATAAATAGAAAGATAGATCATATTCTTGGATTAAGCAACTTGATATTGTTAAGGTGTCAGTTTTTCTTAAATTGATCCATGAATTATAATCCCAAATCCCAAGGGATGTTTTGAAGAAAATGAAAAATCAATTCTGAAATATATGTGGAAATGCAAGTCAGCCAGATTAACCAAAACAAAGTTGGAGGATGCAAACTACTAATGTCAAGTCTCTCCATAACTCAACAGTAATCAGGTCTCGTTAGTTTTGATATAAGAATAGGCAAACAGGTGAATAGAGAAGATTATGTAGTCCCAAAACTAGACCCATGGGTAAGGTCAATTAATTTTTAATCAAGCCAATTCAACAGAGGAAAAAAATATTTTTGCAAATGGTGTTAGAACAACTGGATATTCATATGGCGGGGGGGAATCTCAACTCCCACTTCTATCTGTATACAAAAATGAAAGATAAATTACAAACCTGAACAGAGTGCTAGAACCAAAAAAACTTCCAGAAAAAAAAAAGTCATAAAAATACCTCTCTGCAACTTGGCATGGACAAATATTTCTTAGAACAGAGAAGGCAATAATCATAAAAGAAAAAATTAGCAAATAAAATTAATCAGTATTTTATGCTTTGCATAGTTTATAAATATTATTTTTTTCTATTCAACAATAACTAAAACAATTTAAAGTTAATAAAAACAAACTAAAATAAAATAAGTTATAAAAGATTATAGAGTTGCACATCATTATACATAATAATGATGCCCAGTAGAGTAACAAATTGATGAAGTAAGAATCAATCCCAGAATCTCAGAAACACAATAACACTGAAGAGTGAGTGAGAAGACAGTCCCCAGAGATAAAAAACAGTGGGGACCACATAGGCTACAGGCAAAATTTGTAAAAATGCAGGAATGGACAAAGGCAAGAATAACAGGTTGGCTTAAGCCCTCTCCACTTTGGGTAGACAAGTGAATCACAGGGTTGAGATCCCCCCCCATATGAATATCCAGTTGTTCTAACACCATTTGCAAAAGTATTTTTTTCCTCTGTTGAATTGACTTGATTAAAAATTAATTGACCTTACCCATGGGTCTAGTTTTTGGACTACATAATCTCTATTCACCTGTTTGCCTATTCTTATATCAAAACTAAAGAGACCTAATTCCTCCTAGCCCAGCCTGGTGCTATTTATATATGACACCGTAACATTTCTATAAAGATGTGCACAAACCTTCCTTAGAGTTCCCTGCCTGGCCTTATCAGAAAAGGTAAATGAGGAATCTTAGGAACTCAGGAAGAGTGTTGAATGGTGACATTCCTTCAATCAGTGTCAGAACCTCATTGGAGATTACTAGGCAAAACACAATATTTGTACACCTGGATAATTAGTAAGTTTCAGGGCAGGCTAAGCTGCCATAACAAATAGACCCACAAAATGTGAATGGTTCCAACATAATAAGTATTCATTTCTGCTTCATGGTCTCAATCCAAGCCCTACTCAGTGACTCTCCTTCATGTAGTCATTTAGGTCTGAGACTTTTTTCATCTTATGGTTTTTCTATGCCCTTGGGCTTTGTTGTCATCTGCTTGCAATCAAGGAAGAGGGAAAGGGAGGTGTAAAGGATACATCTATTCTTTTTTTTTAAGTTTTGGCCCCATGACCTTGGAGCAGAATCTCAAAAAAAAAATTAGATAGGCCTGTTAATTATATATCTGGAAAAAACACTTGCATCCAGGGTACACAAAGCAATCGTAAAACTCTGCAGTAAAAAAGACCAAAAAAAATTATAATGGAGAAAAAAATTTTAAGACATTGACAAAAGAGAATATACAAATGGCCAATAAATACATCAAAGGATTTCATCAAATAAATGTGCAAATTAAACCACAAGGAGATACCATGACACACACACACATTAGGGCTAGAATTCAATAGACTGACTTAACAGGCAAAGACTTATGAAGTGTTCGTGAGGGTGTGGAGTGTGGGTAACTCCTATATGCTGGTACAACCACTATGGAAAACAGTTCCACACTTTCTTGTAGTTAAACATGCACTTAAATAATCCTGTAGTTCTACTACTAGCTATGTAACCTAGAGAATTAAAAATATAGGTTCAACATTGAAACTGGGTACAAATGTGCATAGCCTTATCCATAAAAGCCAAGAACTACAAACCAAACATCTACCACCAGTGAATGGATAAATATATTGTGGCACATTCATACAACCAAAGACTATTCAGCCTAAAAAAGAAACAAACTATGGGTGCATAGAACAGAGATGAATTCCAAAACATTATGTAAAGCAAAAGTAGCCAGCCCAGACAACTTTGTACTGTTTGATTCCACGCATCTGAAATCCTAGAATTCACAGGATTTCCTCCCACACCCAGGCAACCACTGGGGGTAGGAGGGTGAGAAAACCCTTTAGGGTGGTAGAAATGTGCTATACGTTGCTTGTGGTAGTGATGTTATACATCAACCTGTGCACTTCAAAAGGGTATATTTCATTATGTGTAAATCATACCTCAATACTCTAGGTGTTTTTTTAAAGGGTAGGAGTCTTAGCCCAGAAAGTGTACACAAAATTTCTGCACACATTTTTCAATGGTTAAAACAATCCATCATAAAGTCAATCCAACTTGAAGGGAGGCTGAGAAGTATAGTTCAGCTGCATGGCCTGAAAAAAAAAAAAAGAGGAAAAACTTTTAAACAGCAGCAGCTGCTTCAGCTGTATTCAATTATCTACTACCCAAAAGGATACTAGAGACCGCTTCTAAGGCAGAAAAAGCAGGTGTATTAGTCAATCTTGTGTTGCTACAACAGAATGCCTGATTCTAGATACTTTATGAAGAAAAAAGGGTTGTTTGACTCACATTTTTGGAGTCTGAAAGTCCAAAATCAAGTGGCCCCATCTGTTTGGCTTCTGGTGAGGGTTCCCTTGGCTGTGTCACAACATGGCAGAAAGGATTGCTTCAAGGTTTACAACAAGACAGGACATAAGGTGGGGACAGAGGACTGAGCAAGGTACTATGTGGGCAGAGAGAAGGAAAGTCTTCCCAGAAGAGGAGGCATTCTCAAAGCCCCATACCCAAAAAAATGAAGCAAGAAGAAATGGTATCAAGGAAATTATGGGAACAAGAAAGCAAATGTTGAGAGAACTGGTGAGAAGTTCGGCATGGCTAGAGAAGACGGGTAGAGATGAGATGGAGAGTCCACAACGAGGGGCTAAGGAGTGGGGCTGTACTCTATAAACCCCACAGACCCTGGGAGGAGTTGAAGGAAGCTCCCTCCGGCTCTGACACCCTGGAGCTGAATACTCCCAGCACTTGGCCACCTATCCAGCTCCTTCCCACACGCCTGGGCTTGGGGTGGGTCAGGACCTAGGAAGCAGC
The DNA here is from genome assembly GCF_001458135.2 of Marmota marmota marmota. Taxonomy (NCBI): domain Eukaryota; kingdom Metazoa; phylum Chordata; class Mammalia; order Rodentia; family Sciuridae; genus Marmota; species Marmota marmota. Next base: position 1,714,091 of record NW_025999899.1, read on the forward strand.
CCAAAGCCCGGCCCCTGGAACAGCCTCTCCACCAGGCAGAGCTGGCAGAAGCTCCAAGCTGTGACTCAGGCTGCACTCCAGGAGGCAGACAGAAGGAGGAGCCAACGTCACAGGCAGGAAGTCGTACCTGTGGCCAGAGCCCACTCACAAATGCCACTTCCGCCTGAGTCATTGAACCACGAAAGCACCTGTTGCTCAGCAATGAGGCCCCGGTGCCTGCCTTGGATTCCACACCAGCTGCCATATATCAAAGGTCTGTGATCACCTGCATTTGGCCATATCTGCCACTTAGTCTATCCCAGAAAAGGACATCTCTGAATGCAGGATGCAGAGTCTGCAGCAGTCTACTCCTTATTGACCCACAGAGGAAACCAAGGCTCAGAAAGGGCCAGGGCCCAGCCCCAGGTAACAAGTGGAAGAATTGAGATCAGTTTCCATCATTGGCATTCAAGATCATGTTTATCCATGATGTGATAGGATGCCTAGGGCCCATGAAATACTTAAGGCCTAAAGGAAAGGATTAGTTCCAATATATGAAAAGAAAACTTCACCATAGAACTTGGTAAAATGTTTTGATTTTCCAAAATAGGACAATGCATTTGCTTCCCGAATGGAGACATCTAGAGTGTGTAAAACTTCCTTCCTTTTGAAAACAGCATTTAGACTAGCTTATGTCCCCTTGAAGGAATTCCTGAGTATTCTTAAGGATGTCTAAGACATGCTGACCAATGGTAAATTAAATTAATTCTTTGTGACCAAATGATTTCAGAAGCAAAATTATAAAAAATGCTTCTGATTTATTTATAACAGGAAAAAAATATCCATATTTCATATGAGATATATAGGATGAGAGAAGCTTCCAGAAGAAAGGAAGTAACAACCCAGTGGAGCCTTTAAATGAACCCTCTTTCCTAGTCAGGGTTTTGAGGCAGGAGCCACAGCCCCCACCAAGGGCTGCAGAGGGCACAGAGACGGTCCAGCTTGTGAGCTGCTGCCCTCTCCTCACCTCTGGGTAGTGGAGCAGGCTGGGGAAATGCCTGTCTCAGAATGAAGATGCCATGCAGGATTCTCCCCTCCTGAGTACGAGAAAGCCTCTTGCTGCAGACAGGCGGGGCAGCTGGCTGAGCCGAACCCAGCTGCCGCCACTTACCATCCCTGCTCAGCGTGCACAAGGCAGTTTCCCACACCCTGCTAAAAGGACCGATCCCATTAGTGATAAGGTGCCAGGGAGAAGATGGCTTCATGTTCCAAGCAGTTATGCTGATGGAAACAAGATAAAAGCATCATCCTGGGTACTTAGCTCTATCAGAAGTTCCAGGATTGCTTTCCCTTCCATAGAAGGTAACGCAGTCTTTCTTTGCTGCCTGAAGCAATAAGAGATGAACAGTCTTGCAATCTCACTTTTGAAGCTCCATGGAATATCTCAAAGTGCCTAGGGAACCGACTCCATCCCCCAAAGGCCCTGGAGTAGAGTTTAGGTGAGCAGGAATGGGGAAGAGAGCATGGGTTCAAGACCTAGGCTCAAAGATGACCTTTCACAGAAAAATAATTCACCACTCTGAACTTCAGTTTCTTTATCTGTAAAAGATGTAGGGAGTGGAGAAGATTATCATTTCAAAGCTTCCCTCAAAAGGTCAGGAGCTGCACCTTCTCTCCAGGGTCATATGATTCCTGCGCTGATGCCTTATTAATCTTAGTGACCCCAAAAGTCTAGCAATGCCCAAGGACCACCTCGATCCCAACCTGAGGCTCTGCTACAAGGGCTCCCTTCTTCCCTGTGTCTCCTTCCTCTGCTCTGAATGCTGGGGCTCCTTGCTCTGTGCCAGCCCCTATCATTCCTATGACATCAGGGAGCCTGGGGTCCCAGCGTGGTGATGTTTCAGTTAAGAACCTACAACCATGTGACTCCACTGACCCACCCTGTCCTCTGTGCAGTTGTGGTCATTTATTTTTCATATTCAAACATTATAAACCTCCATGCTATACCTTCTGCTAAACGCAATGCTATAGTACAATACGATCCTTCTTCTCAGAAGCAGTCATTTGTCTTTCAAGGAAAAGAAAAAGAACCATCTATTGTTTTTTCTTTTATCCTTTCACCAGATGAGAGTCAGTGCTTTTCCTTTCTTCTTTCCTATCCCAGTGTGTGTTTCCCTTCCCCTTCAAGCCTTCCTTAGTGCAGTGCACGGCTGCTCAGCTTTTCTGTATCTGAAAATGTCTTGATAGTGCCTTCATTTGCATAGGAAGAGGACATTTTTTTCACTGGATACGGAGTTTTGAATCGGCTGGTCAAGTTTCTCTCTTTCCTTCCAGGGCCTTAAAGATGTCATTCCATTGTCTTCTGATCCCTGTGGTTTTTAATGAGAAGTTATTTATATCCTTGCTCCCGTGCATTATCTCTGCCCTCAATTTCCCTTTGCTTTGTTTCCCAGTAGTTTGACCATGGCATGCCTAGGTACGGCTTGCTTTGTATTTACTTAGCCAGGGCTTGGAGCTGAACTTCTTGGATCTGTAAGTTTATTTATTTATTATCATTATTTATTTATTTATTTATTTATTTGCAAAATTGAGGGAGATTTAGGATGTCTTTTTTTTCTGTTTTCTCTGCCCAGTTCTCTTCCTGTCTTCTCTCTGGTGCTCACTCGAATCACACCTCCAACAGACTTCCTGACATGGACTCACAGTTACTAAGATCGTGTTCAATTGTATTTTGATTAACCTTTTTTCCTCTACAAATGGCATAATTTTTCTTCTGATCCATCTTCAATCTCACTCACCTCTTTGGCAGTCTCCGATTTGCTCTGCAGCCCATTAGTAAATTTTTCATTTCTTATATTTTACTTTTCAATTCTAGAATTTCCATGTGGTTCTTATTGTTAATCATCTTCTTTCCATCTGCTTATCATTGTGATCAACTCCATGTGAGTCTTGATATCTTCTTTTTTAAAGACTTTGTCAGCTAATGCCAACACCTATGTCGTCTGAGGTCTGTTTCTATTGACTCCTCCCCACCCAGGACTCCTGGTCTCTCCCCTGCACCTGGTGTGTTTCAGGGCACAACCAAGGATTTGAGGGGGGAGTTATATGCTGATTTGGTGGCCCCTCCGTGACACCTCCAGCTCTTAACCTTCACACCTCTCATCTCTGTCTACTCTGGAAGCCTTGAACTCTAAGCTAAGGAGTCTGAGGCCCTCCCGCAAGGCCCAGTCAGCCCACACCACACCGCAGGGCAAAGCCAAACCCATGTACCTGTCACCCAGGGCGGGTCCTGTCTCTCAGCAGTAGGGCCCCTTCCACTGTCTGTCCACCTTGGGACACTCTGCAGGATCTTCAAATAATTGTTTTCTACATTTTGTCCAAGATTCCGTAGGAGAAATATACTGATACAAACCATCCTCTCGTGATCAGAGCTGGAAATGAGTCTAAAATGTTTTTTTATTTTATAAATTACATTCTTCTATTCTTTCAAAATAATAAAAGTAGTTATCATGGAGAAAACCGGGACTTGACTGTACTGATTTACCCTCAGTTAGGGTTTAGTGTTGCTTTATTATAAATTTCATAACAAAGTAGCTGTATTGTCAAGGCTTTGGTAATAAAGTGAATAAAGTTTTACTCCACCCCTAGCTCATCAGCTCAAGGCCTCCAGACTCAGATCTGTTTGGTCTGATTAAATGCAATCCAGTCTCACCCCAACCCTCAGCCCTGAGGTCCTCCTGCTGATGATAAAACTTTGACCTCGTGTCCCACTTACAATGACAAAGCCCAGCTCCTTCCATGCCTGTCATTTCTGACAACTGGGTTTCATCTTCCTGCCTTGGACCCAAACTCCAGCTTTATAAACCAGGTCTGCCAGTCTCTGCTATGTGAATCATGATAGCCAGTCCAGCATACAGCAGGTGCCCAATACATAGGGATTGGATTTGGCCAGTGATTATCAACCTACATTCAAAAGTTTAAAACTCAAAATTATCCACTAAACATAAAGGAAATATAAAAGAGAAACATTTTATAATAAAACAATTTGCATTTCAAGCATTTTTTAAGTATTTTTTTAGTTGTAGGTGGAGACAATATTTTTATTTATTTATTTTTATGTGGTGATGAGGATTGAACCCAGTGCCTCCCACGTGGGAGGCAGGCGCTCTACCACTGAGCCACATACACCCCCTTTTTTTAACTAAACATTTTTGCAAAGTTCCCACATTCGTTATTTATTATATAACAAACCGCTCAAAAATGTAGTGGCTTAAAGAACGATAGTTTATCATTTTCCAGTTTCTCTAAGTTGGCTGGATGTTGCTTTTCTGGGTTCCCTTGTACACCTGTGTAAGCCAAAAGCTTGGCTGGGCTGAAAGAGCCAGGCTCTTGCGGGTGTGGCTCAGTGGTCAAGTGCCCCTGAGTTCAATCCCCAGTAACCCCCCCAAAAAAAATCACACTGAGATTTCCTTTCATTCCAGTCAGAATGACAGTTATCAAGAATACAAGAAACAATAAATGTTGGTGAAGATGTGGGGGAAAAGGTACACTCATACACTGCTGGTAGAACTGCAAACTGGTACAACCACTCTGGAAAACAGTATGGAGATTCCTCAGAAAACTTGGGATGGAACCACCACTTGACCTAGTTACCCTCCTCCTCAATCTATACGCAAAGGACGTAAAATCAGCATACTATAGTGACACAACCACCTCAATGTTTATAGCAGCTCAATTCATAATAGCTAAGCTATGGAACCACCCTAGGTGCCCTTTAACAGATGAATAGATAAAGAAAATGTGGTATATGTACACAATGGAATATTACTCAGCCATAAAGAAAAATGAAATTATGGCATTTGCCAGTAAATGGATGGAACTAGAAACTATCGTGCTTAGTGAAATAAACCAAACCCCCCAAAAAATGAAGACCAAATGTTCTCTCTGATATGCAGATGCTAACACACAATAAGTAAGGGATAGAAGTTCATTGGATTAGACAAAGGAGAATAAAGGGAAGGGAGGGGAGATGGGAATAAGAGAGACAATAGAATGAATCAGACATAACTTCCCATGTTCATATATGAATGCACAAACAGTGGAACTCCACATCATGTACAACACAAGAATGGCAAGTTTTACTCCATGTATGTATAATATGCCAAAATATATTCTATTGTCATGTATAACTAAAAGAACGAATTAAAAAGATCTTAGTCCAAGAGGGTGAAAACAGGGGCTTTAAGGTCTTAAAAGCCATATGTGTGTCATATTGTGGTAATATTGCAAACAGATGTTTGTACTGAGAGGGCAGGATTTTGTATCCATTACAAATCTACCACAGTGCCCTTGACAATCCTTAAATGAAAGTGTAGAAAATAGATCCAACCTACATTCAAAAGTTTAAAAACTCAAAATAATTCACTAAACATAAAGGAAATATCAAAGACAAACATTTTATAATAAAACAATTTTCATTCCAATATGTAAATGCGTGGGCATAATTGCACTAGAAGATGTCATGAGGTAGCCCCTTTGTATTGATATGAAGGACAACACATGCAGAGTGACACAGAATAACATGCAGAATAACACAGGGTTATTCTGGTGACTCAGATATTATGAGCATCATTGTCATCAGTAATAATTTACAAAATGGTGAGCAACTTTTAGTAATATTCAGGACAAAACAAAATATAAAGCTCCCTTGATTTATACCATAGTTGTATCCCTAAGTTACTTATTGTAGACTAAGACTTAGCCCCAAAGTTCTTATGTTCTGGATTCAGATAAATGTGAACAAGTTCTGTAGCTATAAAAATGTCTGGCCGGACAATTCACAATAGCTAAACTGTGGAGCCATCCTAGATGCCCTTCAGTGGATGAATGAATTTTTAAAATGTGGCATATATATACACAATGGAATTTTACTCAGCAATAAAAGAGCAATAAAATCATGGCATTTGCAGGTAAATGGATGGCGTTGGAGAAGATAATGCTAAGTGAAGTTAGCCAATCCCCAAAAAACAAGTGCCGAATGTTTTCTCTGATATAAGGAGGCTGACTCATAGTGGGGTAGGGAGGGGGAGCATGGAAGGAATAGACAAATTCTAGATAGGGCAGAGAGGTGGGAGGGAAAGGGAGGGGGCAGGGGATTAGCAAGGATGGTGGAATGTGACCGACATCATTATCCAAAGTACATGTATGAAGACACAAATTGTTGTCAACATACTTTATATACAACCAGAGATATGAAAAATTGTGCTGTAAATGTGTAATAAGTATTGTAATGCATTCCACTGACATTTTTTAAATCAATAAAATAAGTAGATAGATAGATAGATAGATAGATAGATAGATAGATAGATAGATAGATAATGTCTGGCTGGACATTTGCAGTCCAGCAGGACAAGGGATAATTTGTTGAAAACATTGCAGGATAACTAGGTACTCCCATCTTTGTTCCAACCAAAAGTGCACTCTAAAGTTGAAGGTGGTTCCTAGCGGGTGACAGTCGAGAATGATCAGCCTGGGAATTATTATAACAGCACCATCAACCAGAAATGCACACTGTGGAAAAGTCTCCAATGAATGATCAGAGACCAAGCCCCACTCATGAGAACCACAGTGATGTTCTGGGGAGAAGACAGAAGAGTGTGGAGGAAATACTCGGGAGGGGGCAATAAAAGAAGCAGATTGGATCCCAGCAGCACCGTGAAGTGAATACTCTCTTTTCCACCCACATCCGAATCAGGAAGGATTCGGTGATATGACCCCTTTGGGAGAAAGCAAGCCAGGCAGCCTACACTCCCCAGGATGCTGGCAGACCCCATCTTGAGGGCATGCAGATGGCCAGGCTGGAGGTTGTCCATCCTATACCACGTTTTAGAGCTAACCCTGGGGAACTAGCTTCTTGGGGGATTTAAAGAGAAACAAATTTAGTGCCTTCGTGCACTGGTGATTCTACGCAGGGAAATAACTCAAGATTTAGTTTTGGAGAGCTGTGATTCCCTCCCCAAATTTTACTTGAGGAATGAGAGAAGGTCGCAGCTTGATCTGATGACGAGGGATGATGTGATTGGGTCCCCATAGGCAAAGAGAGTCGGCAGAGGCCCTGCCCGTGTCTGCCTGTGGCACACGCGCTGAGAATGTGATCTATGGGTTGTGGAGTCATTTCTGTTAATTAAACTCCTTAATATAATTTTGAGGTAAGAGTGCTTGGCCTGTATTTCAGACAGTCCCTGGAGGACTGGAGAAGTGGGCGAATATGCCATCTGGCAAAGCACCATGAAACTTAATCACCTGGGGGAATTCATAGAAGATTGCCCTGGTGGAGGAGGGATGGATAGAGGGACAGGCGGAAAAGCAGAATCTCGACTGGCTTGACCACTGAATAACACCAAGAGCAGGTAATTGTGCCCATCCACATCACCAGCCCAGCACCCCCAGCCTCCAGATGCACCTGCATCCCCAAAAGGCCATAGTGCCCTGTCCCCTCCAGCCACAAAACCCCGACCATGGCAGTGCTCACTGCCGTACTGTGACAGGTCCTCCACTCCTCACCCAAAAGTCAGGCTCCTCTGACTCCCCCCACCCCCGCCCGCCCAAATCGAACCCTCTTATTCCTGATTGTGTTTATGCAGGGCCACAAAAGTGTCGAGTTCACTCAAGGCCATGCATCTTTGGAAGGAAATCAATACATAATTATGTGTTCTGTCTGTGCCGTGTGGCTCAGAGCCAGGCTGACTGGGAATTAGAGAGAGAGCAAGCTAAGTGATCAAGCCTGGCCCAGCAGATGCACCGGGGCTGGGCAGGGGCTGAGGATCCGCCACCCTCTGGGGTCTCATACCCTTTTCCACTTGACACATCCATGTCCTGGGACAAGTTCCAGTAGGTAGAGTCAGCGATGCTGGCTGCTTGCCCTCTTGTCGAGGAGGCACTCCTGTGTCTCCAGGGACTGAACCCTGAAGCAGCAGCCTCACCAGCCTCCTTGCCTCCTGCCTCTTCCTCTGTAACCTACCCCACGTGGCCACCAGCAATCCAAATCAACTTCTTCTCCTAGTGCATATATACCATCTCATTTCTCTGCTTAAACTCATTCTTGGCATGTAGGACAAGGTTAAAGGTGTTTTATAGGAAGTCACAAAGGTTTGAGTCTTGACTGGTCCACTGTGGAAGGGATTGGTTGAGTCACTGGACCCTTCTGTAAAAATGAAGAAAATAAAATGTGATCCTGATAGTGTTGGTCTGTGAGAGTTCTGTGAGATAAGTGCCTTCCACACTCACCATATGTGTACCAGCCACCTCATCATTATTTTATTATTATTATTATTATTATTATTATTATTACTACTATTGGCTTCCTTTCTAAAGATAGCACCTCATCCTCTCCTGGGCTTCCTTCATACATTTTCAGGAGCTGCACTTATGAGTCTGGGGAGCATCCACCATCTATTCTCCCCCTGCAGAGACTTTGGCCTTTGGGACATGTTCTTTGGGGCCTTCCCTCTGACATGACTTGTGCTTCTGAGATGAAGTGGCTGAGCTCGGCTGCGGCTAGATCATGGCACCGACCATACAAAGATCTGAGCTCAGTCTGGGACAAGCACTTGGGACTCAGTCTTGGGCCAAGGCCAGCGCTCAGTGTAGAAATGGGGTCAGAACTCAGCCTACAGCTGGGACGAGTCCTCAGCCTGTAGCCAGAATCAGCGCTCACACGGAGGCCACAGTGGAAACTCAGCCTGAGGACGAGGAGCAGAGTTTCTCAATGTAAAACTCTGTGTTTCTCATGTTTGCAGAGTTCTATGAACATAACCCATAGCCAGAGCTTCCTGGGTATCTGGCTGTGGCCATGCCATGGCTGAAATGCATCCTTTCCCTGCATGGATTTAATGCAATGTCCAGCCTCTGTGCAACATGGAGTCAGGCCGTTTTAAAGACAAGAGGACTGATGTCAGTCATTTATCCTCTGCAAACCCTGTGTCTGCCAAGGACCTTCTGCCACTTAATGCCAAAAAAGACACCCTCGGCAGTCATATCTCTGTCCCTCTTGACTCCAAATGGGCTAAGAAAAGAGAAATATACTTCCCTCGAAGTATATTTCCAAAGATCCAGGTGTTTGGGCCCTCTGTGTCTGATACCCTGACAAGAAGCAGAGACCACTGGGACCGATATTGGGAGTGACAGGGTCAGAGAGCCTGGCTAGCTATAGGTCAGAATGAGCCTGAAGAGGAAGGAGCCAAAGTGACCCAGGAGTGGGACCAGTGTGTCATGTTCTTCTCCAGGGACAGAAACCAGGACAGGACCACAGACAGAATCCCCCTGTTGCACAGGGCAGGAGGGCACCTTTGCTATTAGCTCTCCCCACCAGGCCACTCCAGATGCCCCCTCCTCCCTGTGCATCTCATTTAGGAGGGCAGGCCGACTTGCCCGTGGCCAATCTGCTTCTCCTTCCTCTCTCCTAAGCCTTGATCTCTCCAGCTCTCTCTATAGGCTCAAATCTCTATTTCATCCCCCAATTCTTTTACAGAGATGGTTCCAGAAGGCAAATTCTTCCACAGCATTAAAAAATAATTTATAGAAATAATGTTCCTTTAATAAAAGCCACATAGAATTATACAATTTTTATAGTGCGTGACAGAAGAAGAAAAGTCCGAGCTCTGGTAGAAAAATGAATCTCTTCCACTCCAGCCCACTCCAAGTCGGCTACCTCCTCAGGCTCACGTAATATATTGACTTGGAAAGTTGAACTTGTTCTGAAATTGGGCCAAGCTGGCCGCTCATCCTGCTCCAAAGAGTTCATCCAAAGACGGCCTCTTTCAGCCTGGCTCGTAAATATGAGGACAGGAAGAATAAACTCACTTCAGCTGCTTCTTTGGTTTCTCCTTTTTTTTAATATATAATTAAACAGTTAGTGGCTAAATTGCATTGTAATTGATTGCAGAATTGCTTTTTTAATGAGATTTAGACACTAGGAAATAGCTTTTTTTTTTTTTCCTTCAATATGCCCAAAGCGAACTTGGTCATTTTGACAACAGACTGCCTCCCTGGCCTTCTCCAAGTGCATTTAATTCTGAGGAGAGCAGAGAGGAGAGTACCAAGCTACACTGGAAGGAGATGGCTGAAGCCAGCCATCTCTGTCCCCCAACTTCCAGTAGGGATGGGACCTTTGAGGCTATTTCCCATGGCTCTTCATCCCCTTTCCTGTTCCACCCAAGGGCACCTGCAACTTTCAGAGCTGGGGAGACATCAGATTATAGTCTGCCCTCTCGTTTTCCAGTTGAGGATGCTGAAGCATCTCCTACATCTATCTCTGCCCACCTCACCCATACTGCACACCTGTCACCTGGAGGGAAACATGAGACACACACAGCCCACCATGAACATGCAGAGCAGAGGGACCCACCCCAGTTGGCAAGACCAGGTCAAAACCTCAAACTTTGCAGAAACTGCAAAGTTACAGGAAGTTCTCATATTTCGTTGCTGAAGATGTGCATGCTGTTTGCAGTCCCCCAGGTCCTCTTTAAAGCCAGCACCGGGGCATCTAATGGTTCCTAAAATCTGGTTCTTTAGAGCACCCACCCAGGCACTGATTTACCAGTGGTGCTTCGGAGATTTTGGAATACTGAGGAGGTGCTGCAGGAGCTGCCCAAGAGGAAAAGGATGCTGAATAAACCCAACTCCCTTACCACCAGGCTCCAACCAGTTTTCCAGATTATTGGGGTTGGGGGCAGATTATAGTGACTTTGAAAAAGCCAAGGGCTCAGTGGCAGAGCTTATCTAGCATGCTGGAGGACATGGGATCCAGCACCACATAAAAATGTCAGGATACTTAGAAACAGCCCGAGTCGTGGGTTCTGCTGCATGTGATCTATCATGGGAGGGCTCAGAGGAGGAAAGCAAGGGAACCCAGAGAGGGGAGGGAGGGAAGGAGCAGGCAGACAGGGGATGTCAGTTGGTTCTGGCTTCAGCCTGGTCCCATGGGGAGCTCTGGAATATGAACTGCCCCACTGAGTCACCTCCACCATGAGACAAGGCAAGAAGGTGGATCTCCAGATCCCTGCCTCAGTCAGTCATTGACTGTGAGCAGCATAACTTTTAAGGTGAGGTGGCTGCTGTTTGGCAAAGGACAATTCTCTGGGGCAAACTTTTTCTATAAAGGACCAGACTGCATCCATGTTACACTCCATGGAACGTATGCTTTCTGTTGCAGTGACCAAGCTCTGCCGCTGTGCTACAAACTCAGTCATGTCGACCCCAGGTGGATGACGGGTGTGGCCATGTTCAGCAAAACTTCATCCGTAAGAACAGGCTCCTTTGAGCCAGGTGTGGTGGCACATCTGTAGACCCAGAACGTGGGAACAGAGGCAGGAGGATCACCTGAGCCTATAGCAAGACTGTCTCTAAATACACACACACACACACGCACGCACACAATCAGGCTTTTCTGAAAGAGGAACATGCAAAATGAAGCCAGGGAAGAATGCAGAGCTCATGAGCCTTGGAAAGAAGTTTTATCTCCTCTGTCCAGAAGGGCTTTCAGACAGGGATGATGTGAGCAGATTTGCATCTAGAAAAGACACCTTTCTGTTTTTTTTTAAAGGATGTGAAGGAGACTGGAATCTATCTTAGATCGTGCAATGTCAAAATATGGAAAGAGGATTATTTTTATCCAAACAAAAGAGTCAAAACTTAGATTCATCAGGTGGAGAGTTAGTCTACAAGAGGAATTCCAGGACTGTCTGGAGTCAGAAGATTTAACTCTAATAATAGCCATAGCACATGATTCTTCACTGTTTCCAAGTGTACCTGTGTCCCTGAGTGCCTGTGACACTTCAGCATGATGTGAGGTAAGCATAACCCAGCACATTCCATCCTCCCCATTTACAGAAGAGAATACTGAGGGCCCAGGAGGTAAAGTGACCCCTCCAAGTCACATGACTAGAAGGTGCTAGAACCAGACCTAGAGGTCAAGGCCGATTTTGAAGTTAATGAGGTCCCATCTCTTCTCCTCACCTGTGGCTCTAGTTTGAGACTATCCAGTCACTCAGTACAGATTTCTAAAATTTAAAATCATAATTTAGATTTTTATGCCAACCTGTAGCTTCTCAACGAGAAGTGGTCTGAAGCATGTATGTACTTGGAATGAAAAGTAGCTTTAATTTTGTAAAGTTTATGAAATGAAGCACCCTGAGCCACTCCCACAAATGAGACGGGATTTACACAAAAACACACTCTCTTATTCTGTGACCTCTGGCAAGTCTGTTCCTCACTCAGAAGTTTATTCTCAGCTGTTACACACAGGGTTGGGATCGAATCCTCTCTGGAGTCTTTCTCAAGCCCAGGGGGGGGGAAAAATGCTATAATCAATTATCTCTGGGCATCAGGCCAGTATTTTCACATTCTCTCAATAAACCATTCTGTAGGCTAAAAAGGCAGGCCAAGGCATTTGGGGTTCACTCCAAGGAGGCTGGGGTGATGTCTCTCCAGGCTGTGCCGCCTCTGGACCTGAGTGCCCATCCAGAGAGGGCCAGAGGCAGGCGGGTGGCTGCTGAGTGCCCGCAGGCCCTCCCGAGCTGCATATCCCATACACTCCTCAGACCTGCCCATGAACCCGCTGCTATCCCACCCCAACACTTTGCAAGGACGGTGACCCTGGACAGCATCTCTCTTTGATGTGACCCCTGCCATGATGATGAGTCACTAACATAATAACTTGTGTGACATGCAGGGGCTCAAACAGCACTATCATGTAGTGAGGGACACAAGGTGGCCAGTTCCCCACCAGGCCAGAGCACTAGACCCCAGCCCACCCAGCATCCACCCTGGCCAGTGATGCTCCGGGTGCCTCACGGAACCGCCTGGCTGGAAAGAAAATGGGCTGAAAGCTGGGCTGGTGGGAATTTCCAAACCAGAGCCCGTGAGTGCCCTGGGAAGGAAGCATTGGACGGAACCTCTCTGGGGCTTATTCTGAATAGTAACGAGTGGCATGCCGAAGTCAAGATTTTATTTCTTATTTTTCAAAAGCCTCATTGATGGGAGCAAGCTCACAATACAAACAGTGGTGATTGCAATCACTTGCCGTTCCCATGGCAACAGACAAGATTAAAAGGGCAAACAACAGAGCTGGAACTCTCTTCAGATTAAACTCTCCCGATTTTAATTGCCAGGCAGCACACTGACACATGGAGTCCCGGGTTCGCTGTTTGACAAAATCAAACCATCTCCTCCTCTCCGTGGTTACAGACTGGGTCCCATCCAGGCTGACTGTGCTGTCCCGCACTCCCCCCATCCAGGATAAACAGTACAGTAAGAAGTCATGGGGTCACTCCTTGAGTACCTCCAGAGATGGAGAGCTCGTTACCTTCAGCAAAGAATACCCATGTCACATAATCACTCTTTATGGATGACCTTACCTAACCCAAGCAGCCTCCTGGGTCAAGCATTCTTATTCCTGTTTTGGTGGTGAAGGGACTGCAACTAAGAGAGATTAAGACTAAGCAGTAGCAAAACTCAGACCTGTCTGACCTCAAAGTCCATGCCTCTGCCATCAGGCTGCCACTGGAGGAAGGAATTGGCAGGACACAGACGGTGGCATGGCAGGGGTGGGTCGTGGAAAGAAAGGGGGGTCTTAGGACAGCGGGGCTGCAGAACACCTGGTCCTGGGCTCAGCCTGTCTCTCTGCCTGTCTGTCAGCAGGATGGCATTGTTACTGTTGCATTCTTGAGGCTTTTTTTTTTTTTTCTGGTTTCCAGGGCTCCAGCTTTGCCTGGCTCCGGCTTCTTTCTCCCCTGAGCTGTGAGTTTTCTTCTCACACAGCTGCCCAGCATTTGATCAGCCTCGTTCAAAGACCTCTCTGCAAGCCCAGGGAGAAGCAGACCTTTGGAAAACCAACATCAAAATAAAACAATAATGAATCACAAGGAAAATGACCATTAAATAATCTACCCAGAGCACCTGGTCTTAAGCCATAGGGTAAACAAATTTCCCAAGCTCCTTCAGTGGGCCATTATTGACCTCTCAACTACTTACGGTGCACCTACTATGTGCAGGACACTGGGTGAGGGCAGGAGATTTAAAAATGAAATGAGATCACGATCATCTGGAAGCTGACTGGCATGGGAAGAGGCTGCAGGCCTGGTCACCAGCAACCACAGAGCAAGGTACAAAGTGGCAGATGGTACAGGCGTCGCCTGGAGTGGCCGCCACCGTGGCTGCTAAGATATGGGCAGCTGCTCTCTTCTTGGAAATGCTGGAGGGCTTCTGAGGGGAGAGGCCCTTTCCGGTCACTTGCTCACTCACTGCAGCAATATTTACTAAGTCCCCGTAGACACTTTTCAAAGGGCTTGGTGATAGGAGGATGAGCAAAAGATGGGTCCCTGCAATCTGGAACTTGTCTGGTGGAGAAAAGAGTGAACAACTGAGCATTTAAAAAAAAAAAAAAAAAAAAGCCCTGTGTTAAGGGGCACCTCCTAAAAAGGAGTAACATTTGGGCTGAGAGGGGAAATGAGGAGAATGTGCTAGATAGGGGTAGAGAGGGGAGGTAGAGAGGGAAGGGGGGGGAGGTCCTCCCCTGGAAACAGATGATCCAAACCAGTGAGAGGAGAGGGCAGCCTTTGATGAATGCACCATTACAAAGATGTGGGAAGGGTTCCAGAGCCATCCAAGCTAGGGCAGATCCTTGGGGCTAGGAACAACAGGGACCCTTACTCTCCCTCTACTGGAAGAGGAAAGACAGAGGAACTGCATGCAGAGAGGTGTCCTGGCTGAAGCCAAAAGGCACAACCAGCCCAAGGCAGGCAGCAGAGAGGAGACTGAAGGCTTAAAAGCCCTGACGTCGCTCTTTTCCCATCATCCCATCTCCTGCCAAGGCCTCCCTCCACCAAAGCCAGCCAGAAGCCAGAAAGCATGGGATCCTCTGATCAGACACACACAAGCACCCCCTCAGCACAAGGAGACGCAGACAGGAAGGGAGAGTGGGCAGGTTGGAGGGGCAAGAGGAAGAAGCATCCGGCCCGGAAGGGAGAGGCCTAACCCAGGGATGTCGGCCCTGCTGTTCCCCAAAACCCCACAAACATAACCCGACAGTGAAGAGGGGGAGAAAAGCCGCTGAGAGACAGCAAGTTTGAAACAGATGCAGCAGTTCTAAGTGGCCCAGGAAGCGTGATAAAGACGAAGCCTCAGAAACATCAGCCGTGACAAGGGAACAAGTTGGTCTAGTTCCCCAATAAGTTCCTGAAATAAGAAACACTAGGGGACTTGGGGAGGGGGGCAGGGTTTCCAGCCAAGGAAGAGGTGTGGGTGGCAGACCCATGTAAAGAGGGCAGCCCTGCCATCTCTCCTCCTCCATCCCCAGCAGCCAGGGCCTCACTTCCCCACCCTCCCGGCTAGGGGCGATTTGTTAGAGAAATGGACACAGTGGGGCTTTCTGACTTGGGGTACCAGGCCCAGCAGCAGGTCAGTTGTGTGGAAGTCCCCATCCTAACTGCTCAGAAAGGCCTGCAGACCCCTTCCCCTGCTGGTCTTCCGGCCAAATGCCTAACTCCAAACAGGATTCTAGAACATTCTTCTCTACAAAAACTGAAAAATCCCTAGACGAATGCTGAAATCGGGAGCCCCCTGAGTAGCGAGGCCTCTATTCTTGATCCTAAAACGCATCGCTAGGCAGTGAGCCCAGAATATCTGCAGAGATTCCAGTCAACGTTTTAGTGTCTCCCTCTCAAATACGCGTGGGCAAGTAGAAATCTCTAGACATCTGAGGAAAATCCCCCAAACACAAGAAACCAAACGAGAGAGAAAGAAAAAAGGAACTCTCAGGAAATAGAGCCAATACAGGGAGCAAGAGGAAAACTTCAAAGACCTTATAATTAATAGCCTCGGGGAAGTAAAAAGAGGATATTGTTCCTGTGAAACAAGAACAGATTCTCATAAAATGGAAACAATCCGAAAATAAGAGCTCCTAGAGGTTAAAAATATGATAGCAATGAAAACGGAAGACAGATCAGCGCAGTAGAGGCAGAGGAGCGGAGGGAAAAGGGAGGAACTGGGAATGAAATTGACCTAATCATGCTATGTACATATATGTACAGTGAATTCCATCTTTATGTGTGTCTATAAAGCACCAATTTAAAATTCAATGAATAAACAGAAGGAAGGCCAGTTGAGTAGAGAAAGGGGGGGTGGGAGGAGGAGGGGAGGTAGTCCTGGAGCAAATTATATTCCATGCATGTATGATTATGTCAAAATGAACCCCACTTATATATAACTATAATGCCCTAATAAAAACGTTTTCAAAAACATATGGAACATCCACAAAAATAGGATTATATAAATGCTGAAAAGAAAGCTACAACAATGTCAAGAGAATCTACACAATGTATATATGTCCTGTGCTTTATGTTTCAATTATTATGCTGGAGGAAAAAAAAAAAAAAGATTTCTTCTTAAAAAGTAAGAGCATAGTGTGAGATTCAGTAGAAATTTTGAAAATAAAGTTGCATAAATATCCCCCCTCGATAAAAACTAGGACATAAAGGGATAAAAAAGGTTGATAACAAGTGGAGCATAAAAATGTAGAATATCTATCCATGAGATCCCATATTAAACTAATAGCAGTTCCAGAGAGAACATCAAATAATTAGTGGGGAAGAAAAATAAAAGAAATTATAGAAGACATTTTATCCAAACCACATGACAAGTTTTTTTCTAGGTCAGATGAGCTTACGGAGGTCTCACATAAACTAAGAGACCCACCCGGACATATTACTGTGAAATTTCTGAATATCAAAAACAGAGAAAAAAAATCCTAAATGCTTCCAAGAAAAGACAAAAAAAAATCACATACAAAATATCAAGAATAAAATGACTTCTCTATAGGTTATAGATTAAATTTTACAACCCGCTCCCCCGCCCCCATTCATCTGTTGAAGTTCTAACCCTAGCACCACATTATGTGAACTTATTGAGAAATAGAGTCTTGGCCCTGCGGCACACTCCCTCCATCTGTCCATGAGTTCTTCGTCAAGCTTCCTTCAACAACAAGAGCGTACTCCATTTGTTAGAATAGTCTCCTTTCCTCACCTAATGAATTCTTTTTCTTCTCCCCCCTTCAGATGTCAACCCAAATGTTACTTCCTCAAGAAGGAAGTCAAACTACCTGGAACAGGCTTCCCCATTAGTGTGCCCTTAGATATGCATTGGTTCATGTGATTATTTAATGAATTTCACAGAGATAAAAGGCTCCAAGGTAAAATGAAAGGAGAAAACAAGAAAGAAGAGGGAACCAGTTAAGATGAGGTCGTACCAGAACAAGGTGAGTCCCTAATCCAATACAACTAGTGTCCTTATAAAAAAAGAGAAATTTGGACACAGATGCACATCCAAGGAGAATACCATGTGAAGACGAAGGCAGGAAATCAAGATAATGCAGGAGAAGCCAAGGAATTCACCAAAGAAGCTAACAAGCCACCAGAAGCTGGGAGAAAGCCCTGAAACAGATTCCTCCCTCATACCTGCCGAAGGAATCAACCCTGCCAACACCTTGAGCTTGGATGGACTTTTAGCTTTCAGAACTGTGAAGCACTAAATTGCTCTTGTTAAAGCTAACCCGTGTGGGGTACTTCGTTACAATAGCCCCAGGAAACTAACATACTATGTGGACAAAAGAAGCCAGAGGTCGATGGGAGGGTGAGTTCAAAACTCTGAAATTGATTTTTTTTTTTAACCCTAGAATTCTAAAACGAGCCAAAATATCAGTCAGGCCTGAAGGCAAAGTACAGACATTTTCAGCCATGCATGACCTCAAAAAATAACTAACTCCCATGCACCTTTTCTCAGAAAGCTGCTGTAGGATGTGCTACAGCAAAACATAGGAGTGGATCAAGAAAGAAGACATTGGTTCCAGGAGACAAGGGAGATAACACACAAGAGGTGCAGGGAAGTCCCAGAATGGCAAACATGCAATTGGTTAGCCCAGAGGGCAACTGGTCCAGGCTGAAACAATAGATGTAGAAGGAATGTCAAGAGAAGGAAAAAATTAAAACTGGACAGATTATCTAATCATTGACCTTACGAGAAAGAGTACTGAGAGGGATCTTTCAGTATCAAAAGAGTATTTGGGGAAAAAATGGGCCAAAGAACTAAACAGACACTTCTCAGAAGGTGATATACAATCAATCAACAAATATAGAAAAAAAATGTTCAATATCTTTAGCAATTAGGGAAATGCAAATCAAAACTACTCTAAGATTTTGTCTCCCTTTCCAGTCAGAACGGCAGCTATTAAGAATGCAAACAACAATAAGTGTTGGCAAGGATGTGGGGAAAAGGCACAACCACACATTGCCTGTGGGATTGCAAATTGAGGCAGCCAATATGGAAAACAGTATGGAGATTCCTTGGAAAACTGGGAATGGAAGCACCTTTTGACCCAGCTATCCCTCTCCTCCGTCTATACCCAAAGGACTTAAAAACAGCATACTACAGGGACACAGCCACATCAGTGTTATTGCAGCCCAATTCACAACAGTTAAACTGTGGAACCGACCTAGATGCCCTTCAGTAGATGAATGGCTAAAGAAAATGTGATGTATATATATATATATATATATATACACATACATATACACAATGGAATATTACTCAGCAATAAAGAAAATAAAATCATGGCATTTGCATGTAAATGGATGGAGTTGGAGAATATAATGCTAAGTGAAGTTAGCCAATCCCAAAAAACCTGATAAAGGAGGCTGACTCATAGTGGGGTTGGGAGGAGGAGGAGGAGCATAGGAAGATTAGAGGAACTCTAGATAGAGCAAAGGGGAGGGGAGGGAGCAAGGGTGTAAAAAAAGATGGTGGAATGAGTTGGACATCTTTACCCTAAGTACATGTATGAAGACACGAATGGTGTGAATATACTTTGTGTACAACCAGAGATATGAAAAATTGTGCTCTATATGTGTAATATGAATTGTAATGCATTCTGCTGTCCTATCGAGCCAATTAGAATTTTAAAAATTTAAAAATTTTTTAAAAAGAGTATTTGGAGAGCGTTACTGATAGAAACCTAGAGAGCTCAACAAGTCCATTCTTGGAGATCATTTATTGAATGCCTTCTATGAGCCAGACACCTTCTAAGCACTGTAAATGTAGCAGTGAATAAAGCAAAAAAAAAAAAAAAAAATCCTTCCACTCACAAAGTGAACACTCTGGTAGAGGAAATCGGGAAAGAAAGGAAATCAGTGCAATCAACAGAGGGTTAGATGGTGAGGATGCTATGGAGAAAATAGCATGAGAATGGGAATATCAGGATGGGGATGGAAATTCGGCAGGGAGGCATCACAGGAAAAAAAACCTGAAAGGGGGAACCAAGAAATCAGGTGGGTATCTGGGGCAGCAGAGGAAAAGTACATGCAAAAGTTCTGTGAAGAGGGAATCCCAAGCTCTGGAGTGGAGCTGCTGGAAACTGGGAGGAAGAGTGAACATGAACCTGAAGGGAGTGGAGGGGAGAAGGAGCCATGTTCTCGTTAAACCGAGGCAGGGAGAGTATCCGACCGCCAGGTGGGGCTGTTGAGGAAGAGAATGGATATGAAGTTCTGGAGTTCAAGATCTGAGCTGCAGGTGGGAGTGATAGTCATCATAACCCAGGTCGTTCAAAGCCATGGAGACAGGATGAGATGCAACAAGTCGTAAGGAAAGCAAAACCTAAACAAGGACGTGCAGAGAGGCATCATGGTACTACGTCTCTGGCTTGGCGGAGAACAACACTTGTCAAGTTGTAATGACAGGAACACAAAGCATTGATTTAACCACAATGGGGCGGGGCACAGAGGTGCTTTCTTGTAATCCCAGAGACTCAGGAGGCTGAGGCAGGAGGATCATGAGTTCAAGTCCAGCCTCAACAATTTAGCAAGAACCTGTCTTGAAATAAAAAAGAATGGGGATGTAAAATTCCCTTAGGTTTAATTCCCAATATAATAATAACAATAATAATAATAATAATAACAATAATAATAATAATAACCCAAATTGTGATTTAACTATGATGAGAACATGGGACAGTAAAGACAGAGCTCGCAGGTAGGGTTTAAGAGTGCTGAAGCCTGATCTTCATAATAGGAAAGAAACAGATGATGTTTGAAATCTCGAATTCGAGTCTCAGTAGTAAGTTACTCCTGGTTGGGAGCAGACTGAAAATTGCCTTAAATGATGCCCCTAGGAGTCCCCTTATTCATGTGCTCTGTGGCCATGGTCCCCTACTCAGAGAGTTGATTGTCCAGACCCCAGGAGGAAGGGCAGGAGGTTCTTGGCAAATGGCACGTTTTTGGAAACATGCCTGTGCGTGTGGTAATCACGTAACCAACAGAACCTTTAGCCTTGTTCTCTAGGTAAATGCACGTAGACAGGGTATGTTTGTTCAATGGCCTGAAATCATTATTGGACCGTAGTTAAATAATCAAATCAGAATTAATGCTTGAATATCTGTTTAAAGGCATACCTTCATTTAAAACATACAGTTTCTTCTATTACATGTTGATTGCCAGGTAGGTTGTTCCCAAAAGAAATGGAAATTTTTTTTCCCTGTAATTGTATGATTCCTTGAGGCTATAAACAGTTCTACAAGAGAAAAAACAAACTTCCCAACAACTTTCGATACCAAGGGCTCTTTTGAATTGGACCCCCATTAAGAGGAAGGGATGATGTATGGCATCCAGATTTATGCATCATAAATCATCTTGGGGTGGGTTCTTTTTAATCTGAGACACAGACCTTTGACCCACTGAGCTAACTGGATTCTTTCCATTGTTTTCCAGCTCCACATATCTCTTTAAATAGTTTGTGGTTTATTTAGCAATTTTACTTTTTTCTGTACTCAAAACCAGGATGAATGTTTCTTCCCCAAGTGGATTTTAACACAGCTGCCTCAGGCTGCAGGAAAAACCCACCAGTGAAGGATCAAACCATTAAAGTAAGATTGAAGCCGAAATTGAAAATTGAGAGCAATCTTTGTGTACCTTTCGAATGGATGTATTTTCAAATTGGCAATTTGAAGAAGAATAAAATCGGTCAGAATAATACGGTGCAAAGAAGGAAAGCGAGTTGGGGGGTATTATTATAATTTTAATTAGATGCATTCCCTTGTTTGAGATTTACTTACAGAACAATCTTGGTTTTAATGGGAAGAAATTCTTATGGAGGAATTTGACTACTACTGTGGAATTTTACTTTGTTTCGTGGTGGATGGCAAGAGCAAGTCCCCCCAAAACGTGACATTTGAGATGCAAGCATAGGGTCACTATACCTTGCTACCAATTGGAGCTCATGACCAGAATGCAGTGGGGTTTACTAAACTGTCTTCTGTTTCTTCATTTCAAATTTCCAGGGTGGTCCAAAGATAACTGGGGCCAGGTGCAGTGGTATATCCCTGTATTCCCAGAAGCTCCAGAGCCCAAGACAGGAGGATCGTGAAAGCCAACCTCAGCAACAGCGAGGCCCTAAGCAACTCAGTGAGACCCTGTCTCTAAATAAAATACAAAATAGAGCTGGGGATGTGGCTCAGTGGTCAAGTGCCCCTGAGTTCAATCCCTGATACAAAATAAATAAAACTGAGAATTCATTTTTCACAATATTGAGGGTACCTGGAATGGGGATCAGAAGGCAGTGCTTTTTGCTGACTGCCCGTAACTCACCAATCAACATAGTACCTGTGCATCCTCATCCTGGAAGAAGAGGCTCCTCCATTGAAAATCCACTTGGTCCTATTTATGTGGGCCATGAAGAAGTAGAACCAGATGAGAAATTCCCCAGGAGATGAAACTCAGACAAAACCTGCCTTGATTTGTCCTGGGTGTTGCTGACTTCTAAACATCAAAGGTGAACTGGGAACCAGTCTGTCTTGAGGTCAATGATGGTCCTCTGCATCTGAGCCCTGTTCTTGTGTCCCTGGAACCTTTTCCCCTAAGGCCATATCATTTATGAATCTTACTGTTCTACATTTGTTTTCTATGTCTGCTATTACCAACAGCCATAAACAGTGGCTTAAAACAACACGCATTTATTATCTTACAGTTCTGCCACTCAAAAGTTCCAAATGGGGTTCACTGGGCTAAAATCAAGACATGAGCAGAAGCGGGTTCCTTTCTAGAAGCTCCAGGAATGAGCCCATTTCCTTGACTTTTCCAGCTTCTAGAGACCATCCGCATTCCTTGGCTTGTGGCGCGTTCTCCATCTTCAAAGTCAAGTCCTTCCCATGCTAGCCTGTCTCTGATGCTCCCTTCACTCTTCCACTTTAAGGACCCCCCATTGGGCCCACCCAGATGATCCAAAAAAAAATATTTCTGTTTTAAGGTCAGCTGATTGGCCAACCTGGTTCCAGCTTTGACCTTAATTTCCCTTTGCCCGTGACCTCGCATATTCATAGGTTCTGGGGATTAAGACGGGGCCATTGTTTATGCCTCCCAAGGAGAGTTTCCCTATTGCCCAAGAACAGAGTCTAGACCCCCCAGAGAAATGGCTGAGCTAGAGGAAGAGGATTCCTGGCAGCAGGTCCTAGAGATGCTACCAGCATGAAGGACACCATCCATTTAGCTCCAAGTCTAGGAGCTTCCCAAGGGGATTCACCATGGAAGAAGAAAAGCAAGATTTTACATCTAAAAAGGCCAACCCATGTAGACAACAAAATGCCCAAGGGCAGATTTTTAAACTATCCTCAAAGCCCTTTCCTTCAACACCTTGTCTCCCCATAACCAAGGGTAAAACATAAGGCACATATTTGTACTCTCCCTTCACTTCTTTGAGCCTCAGTTCTCACATCCACGTGATGGGAGGATAACACCTGAGGGTAACCGATGATCGATTAGGAAGAAAGCAAACCAGATTGGTTAAAGAGTTCAGGAGTCCTTGCACCAGGTGTTATATTATTATAGTCATCAACCAATTGTCCCAATTGACGAGAGCCTCCATTTCTTCATCTGAAAACTGAGGGTAATAATAATCTCCACCTCATGCAGGGACACAGCCGGCCCCTGCTCCCGGCAGGCCCCCTTTTCCCCTGTCAGGCCCCCCACCTCCCGATGCCCACACGCACCTCTCCAGCCTTGCCTGCTTCTCTGCCCCCTTTCCTCTGCCCATAGGCAAGCATGGACATCCCCCTCCTGGGTTAAACTGCCTGAGCCAGCTCTTGATCACTCACGGGTCACCAGGGGTCTTGTAGTGCTCGTTCTCCTTAACTTTTCTGTGTTTGACTTGACACCAGGCCACCTTCCCCTGCGGGAGGGATCCTGATGGGCATCAGCCTGAGCAGCTGCCCACTTTGTTCTGCAGGAGTTTTCTTCACTAAGAGGATGGGGATGTCAATCCACTGGGGAAATCTTCAGCCAGACCCCAGCTGCTGGAAAGTGAGGGTAAGTGGGTGTTTAGAAGGATCAAGGAAATGAGCATCCTAAGACCCCGCAGCAGAGGAGCACCAGGTTCCCCCCTTCATCCATGTTCCCTTCTATCAAGAAGGAAAAGCTGCCAGATTCGGTGGCACACGCCTGTAATCCCAGTGGCTCCGGAGGCTGAGGCAGGAGGATCTCGAGATCAAATTTAGCAAGGCCCTAAGCAACTCAGTGAGACCCTGTCTCTAAATAAAATATTTTTTAAAAGTGCTGGGGATGTGGCTCAGAGGCTAAGCATCCTGGGCTCAATCAGAAGAAGAAGAAGAAAGAAGAGGAGGAGGAAGAGGAGGAGGAGGAGGAGGAGGAGGAGGAGGAGGAGGAGGAGGAGGAGGAGGAGGAGGAAAAGCCTCTTAGCCTTAGGTCAAAGAGAGAGTCCAATATTTACTACTGGCTCCAATAAGTAGAGAAATAGATTCTGGTCTTACAAATTGGAGCAATGTGGTGAGGTTCTGGCCTTGGACTCTGTCCCTCCACTTTAAGAGCTGCATCGGGTATTACCTCAAATTATCCAAGAGCAAGCACATCCTTCTATAGGGGGACTCGGGTCCTCTTGTGCCATCACTATCTAACTTCGTGTTAGGAACACGTGTTCCTCCTATGACAGGACTTGAACCCTACAGAGCTGTGGTTCCAACTTTAAAGGGCTTTAAAGTGTGTACCTGCCTCCTGGGGAGCCCCTTGCAGTCTGTATGTGTCCACTGTCCATTTATGAATGAGACCAACTTTATTTGTTCTACTACTCTGCACCCATTCCTTCACAGGAGGGCTGTCCGTCAGCAGGTCTCACCTGCTAGGGCTTCAATGCAGCTCCTCCAAAACTCAAGTGTTGAAACTCAACGGCCAATGTAAGAGTGCTAAGAGGTAAGGCCTTCAGGAGGTGAGTGACAGAGTGGAGCTCTGGTGAACAGGATCAGGTGTCTCTGTAAAAGGACCTAGCAGAGAGAGCTCACCCAGCTTGCCCTTCACCTTCCCCCTGGTGAGGCACAGCATCCAAGGCTCCTGATCTTGGCCTTCCCAGCCTCTAGAAATAACATTCTATTGTTTATAAATGGCCCAGCCTGTGGTATTTTGTCATAGCAACACAAACAGACCAAGGTACCCCTGCATCCTCAAATAGGAGAGTTGGACTCCACGACCTTAAAAAATGGTATTTGCTGGGGCGCTGTGATGAACTCCTCTGGAGATCTCAAGATGTTAATGGCTGTGAACAGCCCAGGCTTTTTAAGCTGGCCCACATGGCTGTGGAGTGAATGAGTCCCTGGGGCCAGGCTCCCTGCACACTAGGGCTCCACCACTTTCACACAAGACTCCGTTGTGGTGTCATCCATCAGTAGAGAGGGATTTGGGGTCACGCCTGAAAATGACCTGCATCCCCTCCACCTGCATTCCACGGGCCAGAGGAAGGCCCAGGGGAGCTGGGAAACAGGCCGGCTATGTGGCCAGGAAAGCAGCTTTGGTGGCCATCCATCCTGCCCCACGTCTCCATCCGCTACAGTTGCAGGCTCTCCATTGCTCTGAAGTCTCCCCCAGGAACAGCAGAGTTCCTTGACTCATCCTTCACAATGGGGACTCCTCGGGGGAAGGAGGAGAGCATTTAAGTAGCTCATCCCAGGAGATGGCCACCTCTATACCCCAGCTGATCACCACTCCTGTCCCCGTAGCCCTCCCGGAAGCTGGGCTTCTACACACTGCCACACCCTGCCTCCCATTGAAAGCAGCCTGCTTCTGAAATCAACCAAAACGAGGTCCGGAGGCGAAGAAATGTTCGTGGGGACAGCTGATGGCTTCATTGAATCCTAGGCTGCTCTTCGCCACCGCTACTCTGCTGCCAAACCTCCTGCTCCCAGGGGCCAAAGGACATCTTTTACACTCTTTTTTCAGATGTGAACTCAGGGTCATTTGCAATCCCCCGAGATGGGGGCTTCTGATGCCGGTCCCGGAAACAGACGAGGACGCCTCGGAGATCAGCCAGAGAGGTGACATCTCAGAAAAGGGAAAGGCCTTTCTCAGAGACAAATGCAAAGTCGTCAGCAGGATGAATACAAAGTTTGGAGTTCAGTGTCACTTGTCTTATTTAGAATTCCCCAAAGGGGTCCTCAAAAGTAGCTGTGAAAGAACTAGAGACACAGGCGCTGGCCGTTTGCAATATTTATCACAAAAAAAAGGGGGGGACAACTGTGAAAGGTCGCACCTCGCACATTGACACAGAATATGCAGCAGGCTCCCTGAGGCCGCTCAGCCCCCCCTCCCACACTGGTAGGAGCTGCTGCAGGGAGGCCGTGGAGACTCCCTGTCACTGAGAACTAGGGAGTGAGGACTCTGCCAGAATACAGAAGGCCCCTGAGCACAGGGCTCTCGGAAGGCAAACCGAAGGCCAGGAGAGCTGGGCATGGCCAAGGTGTATGGCAAAGGTGACCCTGGGAGGCAGCACACGTAATGATCACAAAATACAAACAGCCAGTCTATCATGGCGGTCAGCCTATGGAGGTCCTCCGTGTACATTAGCTCATTTAATCCTCCCCAGCAACCAAATGAGGTAGCAGCAATGATGATCTCCAATGTTCACATGCAGAGACTGGCTCAGAGAGGTAAGCAACTTGTACCCAAATCACACAGCTAATAAGCAGTCCAAATTGCAAAGCCTGCTGGAGCTATTCTGATCTCTGATGAGACCCTTGAGACAATGGCACAGGTGCTTCTGAAATGGACCTCTGGGTGATCATTATCACCCATACCTGACAAGCCACGGGCAGCTCTAATTTGACAACCCAAACTGACGGCAGCAATGACTCAATGTTATATGCCAGAGGACAGCCAGGGGGACCCCTGAGGAACAGTCACCTGTATTTTTTTTTTGAAAGTCACTAATAAGTCACCACGTGGAGGTGCGTGCCTAATGAGGGACCCATTCCAGGCGAGGCTGTAAGAGGCAGTGAACTCAGGGACAGAGACTTGGGGCTGGGGTTGGAAAGTGAGTCTTGGACAAGTTACTTAAGCTTCCAGCCCTCAAGTTCTCCAACTGTGAAATGAGGGGAGGTGCCCTTCA
The DNA here is from genome assembly GCF_001458135.2 of Marmota marmota marmota. NCBI lineage: Eukaryota > Metazoa > Chordata > Mammalia > Rodentia > Sciuridae > Marmota > Marmota marmota. The sequence goes on from NW_025999899.1 coordinate 1,740,551, forward strand.
AAGATGGTTGGAAACATCAGATCAACCGGACAAGGGTTTCGGCTGAATTTTATGTCTGATGCAAACGTCAGACATGCAGTGACAGTTCCCCACAATGTCTCTATCAGGGATCCTCACGCCAAGGACCCCACCCACGTCTCTCTCTCCTCCTCCTCCTTCCCACCCACTTCTGTCCACACCTTTCTCTTTCCTCTCTCAATTGCTAACGGACTTTCCCTACTTCTCAGGTTACCCACTGACTACACCTTGATTTACAGTGCACACCGTGGCCACCTGGAGGCAGGGACAGCTCTGCCTCTGTCTCCAGTGACCCTCTCCATCCATATTCCTTCAGAAGGAGCTGGTGAGTGGGGTCAGGTCCCCACTGCATTAATCAGCCATCCGCAGCCACCCTGCGAGCCTCTCCAGACACTTCTTAAGGAAAGACGGGGAGCCAGGGAGCTGACAGCCACTCAGCCTGTCCTGGGGACACCTGCAAATCGGAGACCTCATGAGAAATGTGAGAGAAGAGCAGAATGTGAGTGAAAGTTTCAAAAGAGGACAAAATCCTCCGATATCACCAAAGAGGAAAGGAGTTGGGCGGGAAAGGATTAGGCAGAAGCAGAGCTGGCTGTAAACTGGGGGAGGGGTTGGCAGAGAAAACACAGGGCAGGACGCCAACCAATCTCATCCCAGCCCTGCCTGGTCCCGCCGGTGAGACCCAATCTTGTGACCTTGGGCATGTTTCATGCCTCAGTTTCTCCACCTGCGCAACAGCATTTGGGACTAGACAATTTCTGAGGCCCCGTGCGTGCGTTAGCCTTGAGATACTGTTTTTCAGGAAGAAATGGACTCATGCAATCCGTGTGTCTGACCCGCTCCCGCCCAGGGTCCAGGTTGGACATTGTTCTAGCTACTGGAGACGGAGCAGTCGACAAAGCAGACGGACGGAACTCTCTGCCCTCCAGAGATCGTCACACACGGTAAAAACTGCCAGTCTCCAGACTGCTGAGAAAAGACAACTGCTTCCACTACATCTCCAAGTGATATTTTTATTGGTGGCAAGAGGAAAGGAGAGATTCTTTGTTCATCAGATTCTCGCACTAATGAGAATACCTGAAGTAATGGAGCGACTGTAATTAGGCCAGGAGCTGTGCAGACTCCAAACCGCCGTAAATAAGAATGGGGGTTTACCTAACCTTCCCCTTCAAACTCCAAGACAGGGAGGGATGAGGAAGGAGGCAGAGCGGCAAAGAGCCTCCCTCTCCCAAGTAGCAGGGAGTCGGAGGTGATCGAGGTGACCCCCATTCATGAGCCCTATCCATCAAGGTGAAGTTCAAGATTGAACTTCTAGGCACAAAACCCGACATTCCGATTTCAGCTGTCAGAGAAAGCAACCCTGGATGTCGGGTGGACGTTGGTGTCGTCATCAGGCAGACGGCTGACGCAAGGAGGCTGGGGCTCCCTCACTTGCCAAGGGGAGGATCTATTATTTGGAGGAAATCAGGATACAGGTCAAACCCAGGTAGCCCTTGATCCCCAAGCTCCTTCCACCCCAAACGACTGTTGGCACCCCACAGAAAAAAATGATCTTGCGGGAAATTTTTTTTTAATGGCCAAGTTCTGGTCTATTTAGTTGGATCATCTTCAGCCTGGCCTTTTTAGGGGCGTTGGGGTGAGGTGGGCATCAGGTGAAAGAATTTCAAGCTTAGATGCAACCACATGTGTCCACCGTGAGCTGGGGCACTCGCAGCTGTGTGACCGGGTTAACCACGTGCCTCCCTGAGCTGAGGCTCCTGTGCCAAGTACAGCTAATGATGTCCACTCTGAGGTGAGGAGAAGGCACTCGGTAAAGATGCTGTTGGCCATCTCCAGGGCTCGTGCCAAGCCTCCTGTGGAGCACATGCTGTTGAAAGTTGAACTGTTTGCTTAATTAAATGTGAGCAGGGTTGCCTGGCCATTTCTCACAGACAGAGAGGTGTCTTGGCCTTGTGACAAGTGAAAACTGGGCATGTGATTTTTCTTCTTTGCCATCTCCGGAGGCACAACGAACCCTTAGACGTCACTTCTGGCTGAGCCCTTATCATGGTAGATGGTTCTGCAATCGAAGGCATCAATTGATGTCAACCGAGGGGACTGTTCAGGTGATGGGGGAGGGGAAGGTCAGGAAAATGCCAACTCTATCACCCTTGGTGATATCCAGGCCTAAACTCAATCTCTGGCCTTCCCCTGACTAGCTGGATGACCCTGAGCATGCACTCAGCCTCTCTGTTCCCCCCACTTCCCTCCTGCCTGAGAGCTGAACAGAGAGGATCTTGGCAGAAAGCAAGTACCCCCTGGAGTGGGCAGCCCCAAGAGCAGTTGAGGAGATGAGGGGATCACCCAGGAATGATGAGCACCAGGGAACAGCAAGAAGAGACAGCCACCACCTCCTTAGACCTGGAGGGACCCAGAGAGGCACTGATGCTCCAAGAACCAGCAAGAACTGTGGGCCAGGCACCAGCTGTGACTTCAGGTCAAAGGGCACAGCCACTGCCAAACCACAATCCAGTAAGGAAGGACTAGGAGAAACAAATACCCATAATGCTCTCCTTCCGTTAGCAGATCTCTGGCTGGTACCCGCTGTCAGCCAAACCCAACTGGAGGGGTCCCAAAGACCAGGAGCCCCGGATATGTGTGGGCACAGAGAAAGGTAGAGAACAGATCAGGGACAGGAGGAGACTAACCAGCTGGGGTGGGCTGTCAATGGCTCCCCCCCCCCAAACAGGCCTGCATCCTCATCCCCAGAACCTGTGAACAGGTTACCTAACATGCAAAAGGGACTTTGCAGGGGTGGTTGTCAAGGGTCTCAGAGTGGGGAGATTGTGCTGGATTATCCAGATGGACCCAATACAACCACAGGAGTCTCTGTAAGAAGGAGACAGAGGGGTCCGAGGCACACCAAGGCAACGTGAGGGTGGAGCTTAGGGATGCAGAGAAATTGGAAGATGCTACCTTGCTGCCTTTGAAGATGGAGACACCAAGCAATGCAGGGAGTCTCTAGAAGCTGGAAAAGGCAAGAAAAAAAGATTCTCCCCTAGAGACTCCAGAAGGAACACAGACCTGCCAAGCCACTGTAGAATTCTGACCTCCAGAAGGGCAAGGGGAAAAGAATGTATTGCTTTAAGCCATTAAGTTTGTGATAATTTGCTTCAGCAGCCATAGGAATCTGATACACATGCAGAAGATGAGGGGGTGGCTCCCTCTGGCTACCTATCCCCCTCACAATCCTCCTAAAATCATTCCCTGGTCTTAGGGTCCTCATCAAGCCCAGTTAGGATGGAGGTCAGAAGATGGCTCATACCTGGGAGCAAATGCCCTGGTAAAACACTACTGATGCTTGGAGGGAAGGACCAGGCCAGAGGGGGCTACAAAACCCACACAAGCACCTCTCAAGGGGCCTCTCTGACTGCTCCAAACAAAGGCTGATGGCAGGCTCCAACTTGCTTCTTAATATAAGTTTCACACTCTCCCTCTTTCCTTTTCCTTATTTTAATGCATCATACCCATGTCTGGACTATCTGTTGAGGGACGCGCAACATAGTGACATACAAAAAGCCCCAGCTGGGAGGTTTGGAAACCTGGATGCTAATCTAGGATCTACCTCAGATTTGAAGTGGGGTGAAGCATATTGGCCACCTCTGAGCCTCTTTCCCGGTCCATACAAGGGGATAGGGCTGGTTTGTTGATAAGGCCCCAGGCAGCTGGCAATCTCATTCCCTGGTTCTAAGCACCTCCTTTACTGTCATCAGCTTTCCTGACCTACTGGAGCTGCAGAAGGCAGGGGTGGACAAGGTGCCTGCGGAAAGATCAACCACATCAGAACCCCACCACCTGGCTCTGGGAGGACAGTTTGCTTGTTCTCTGCTGCCCCCTGCTGGCCTCGCAAAAACAATGCGCTCCAGCTAGATCCCTGGGAAAGCTGACCTCCAGAGATCACCCCTGCATCCCCCTGCCCAGACCTGGCCAACCAGGACCTTCCTCAAGGCCAGTTTTCAGAGCACAGAAGAAAGCCCATGAAGACACCGATGGGGAAGCTTCCCAGGTGTATTCTGCATCCCACTTCCTCTGCACTAGTAAGGTGGGGTGTGAGATGCAGTAATTTCTCTGAAAACTGGTACTATTGTCCCATTCTCTGACTTTGGATGACAGTAACATAGGATAAGTGGCCCCTGTATATTCTCTCTCTCTCTCTCTCTCTCTCTCTCTCTCTCTCTCTCTCTCTCTCTCTCTCCTGGATCCCTCCCACCATAGTCTACAGATGTCTTGACCCCCCAACCCTCTTCTTCCTTGGGAAAACTATTCTAGGGCATCAGAAAGAGAACTGTCAACCCAGGTGGGGTCAAACAAGACCAAGCAGGGTCCTGGAACGCATTTGGGCATTAGTTTTGCTGTGAGACCTGTGGGCCACACCCTGACCAATAAGGTGGTATTCAAACTGTCCCCAGGAGAAAGGGCAGCAGTGGGAATGTGGTACATACAAAATGGACAGAGCAGGGAAAGCTGGGAATTCTGCCGGTCATAGTGACTGGTCAGTCCTCAGATAGCATCCCGTGCCAGGTTCCTCTCTGCTTCTGAGCCACCTGGAGCCTCCAGACACCATCCGGGCCTCTCCCAGGGCAGTGCTACCAGGAAGGAGCAGACAAAGTTTCCCTTGCTGCACACCCCCTCCCGCCCACGTGTCCTGTTCCACCTTCTCCATCTCAGGGGACTCTCAATGACCTCAGGATACTCCTCCTTTGCTGCTTCTGAAGATCATAAAGTCCCCTTCCTCTGACCTCCCCTAAAACCGCCTCCTCCCACCTGGTTCCTTCATAATAGGCCTGGCTGTCTCACCAAGCACCAATCCAAAGTCAACCAATAACGAACCTCCCTTTTCTCCAAGACAGGGAGGGCTTCAACTTTAAACCTCTAGCACCACAAAAGAAAAGAAGAATGAAAGAAATAGTAAAGCACCTCCAGACTAAAGTACACACTGCCTCTCCGATGCTAGGAGCATCCTCGTTCTGGTGGCACAAGGGGTCAAGGAATTGGAACCTCAGAAGAAGAAATGCAATCAAAGTCCCACGGGCCCTGCAGAGAAACTTACTTAACAAGGCCATAATCATGTAAATGCCGTTTATTGATTTTCAATCTGTGGACAAAGCACAGAAGACCATTTTGGTTACAGAACACAAGACAAGTGTCAACAACCAGGATGATGGAAAAGTAAAGTACCTTGAACTTCAGGAAGCAGGAGGAGGTGGGGGTGGGGGAGAAGGAAGGAAAGGGTCCCCACATTGCCATCTTCATCCTACACAGGAGTCACCAGATGGACTAAAGTCCATGAAATTCTGGGGAGCTCTAGATATAATACACAGTTACACAAAGAGAACCAAAAAGAAATCCCAAAATATATAAGCATCAAAAATGGGGAGAAAGAGAGGAAAAGGCTGAGAAACTGCCAAAGCATGGCATCTTCATATTTCATTAACACGGGGTCAAATGATGCAGAGAGAAGCTGTAAGACAAATGTATTATTTGGAGATAGAGAAAACGACCCGAAGAATAAAAACAGAACCAATTAAAGCAGCGACATCTGAGCTAAAGGGATAGGAAGGAAATTTCACTTTTATTCATAAGTTCTTCTATCTCTTTTGATTTTTTTAAACCATGGACATGCATGACTTTGATTTTTAAAAAATAATAATTGTAGCGCAGCATGGTGAAAACTCGCCTATAATCCCAGCTACTTGGGATGCAGAGGCAGAAGTATCACAAGTTCCAGGCCAACCTCTGCAACTTAGCATGACCCTGTCTCAAAATAAAAATAAAAAGGGTTGGGGATGTGGCTCAGTAGTACCACGAAAATAAACAAAAACTCTGTGTTGGGGCTGAAGTGGGGGGGGGGGGTATCCGGCCTGGTGAAGTTTCATCTGGGGATGGAACTCAGGCCCTCAATATTGCAAAGCATGCACTCCACCACCGAGCTACATTCCCAGACCTCAAAAAATAATTTTAAAATTTAAAAGGGAAACCAAAACCTTGGTCAGTTGAACCAGAAATGATCAGGCCATCTTCTCCCTGCCTGGGTGCCCTGCAGGCTGCAGGACAGAGGGGTCAGTGAAGCGGCCAAAGCTCTTGAGACGGGAAAGGTTTGGGGGTCCCCACCCCACAGCACAGGCAGCCTAGCCCAGCATGCTCTTGCAGCGCAGCCGCTCTTCCTCCTCCTTCTCCGCCATGCGGCTCTCCAGCAGCCTCAGCTCCCTATGCACCGCCTTGCGCAAGGACGGCTCCAGCTCCAGCACTTTCTCCAGGTCCGCCTTGGCCTCGGCGGCGTTCCACACCTCCGCGTGAGCCCGGGCGCGCACGTAGTAGGCCTTCGCGATGCCTGAGGGGAGGATCGCGCTGCACTCAGCTGCCGGGTTTGCAAAACCTGGCACCCCGCCCCCGCCCCAGCCCCTAGGTGCTTCCTATGCCTGTTTCTTCCTCTGCGAAATCACCACAGTCCCGGCTCCTCTCCCTTGCATGGATTTTTCCAAAACCTGTAACTCATTTTATATTCAGAACTGTGTCTTCTTTTCCTGATAAAGTCTCCCCAAAACTGCAGAATCTGAAGGTCCTAACCTGACATTACCCCACACGGTGGCTATGGGGATGAGGAAGTAAGATAATTTTAAAAAGAGGACTTCGTGCCTGGTGCATGCGCTTTTGATGCTGTCACTGTTAACATTGTTCAAATACCTTCTTCACAAATATTGCCATGTCACCGCACCCCGGGTACTAGTGTGGCTTTGTTACCTTTCTATAGATTGATTGCCTGCTTCTTTAAAAAGCCTGATGACTACTCCACAAAATCACTAGTAAGTCGGATGAGCTAGTGGAGTGTGCGCACTTTAAAATACTTCCCACGGTGAGCCTCCCCCCCCCCCATACCTTCCTTGCATGTTTGGGGAAACCCTGCTAGGTGGAGACAAATTTGAGGCTTCAAAGGCATGGGGAGAGAAGTCCACAAAGGTCTTTGCAGGTGGCCCTGGGCCCCTGGGCCGGACACCCCTCCACCTGTTGGGACGCCCCGCCCTGTGACCCGCACCTGGGTGATGGCGGAGGATGTCGCTGGTGTGCTCCAGCACCTCGTAGTACTCCTCCTTCTTCAGCAGACACTGGCAGTAGTTGAGGATCAAGGTGTTGATCATCTTTTCCAGTTTCAGCCACTGCACATCCCAGGGCTTCTCCTGCCCAGTGCAGAAAATCAGCCTTGAGCTTGGGCAGCCAAAGGACCCCCCTCCTCCCCAATCCACCGAGGCCAGGGCAGGACTATTCCTCCAGAGCCAACCCCACCTCCCGCCCTAGAGGGCAGCCTCCCACCTTGGTCTGCAGGTTCCGCAGGCATACGATAGCTTCCTGGTACTTGGAGGAAGCATCCTCATAGCGGCCAAGCTTGAAGAGCCTGTTTCCTTCTCCGTGGAGGATGGGCACTGCCTGCATCTTCTCCTGGTTGTTCAAGTTCCATGTCTCCCGCTGGTACTCGCTCGGGGCCTCAACCTGGCCCAAGAACTGCAGGTGAGTGAGGCAGGGAGCCCAGGAGCCCGAACCTCAGCAGACACCAGGGAAGGTGGACCCAGCAAGGCCCCCTGAAGTCAGCTCTGTACTGACCACAGTGTCATGTACTAGAAGGATCATGCTTGCTGGTCAGAAACACATGCACAGGGGAAGGAAGCAACAAGGCCCAGGGCCCTGCCCTAAATCAATACTCTGTGCAAATTAGGAAAAGGTACATCTTCATCAGGACACTTTACTCCCAATATTCAGAACTGTCATGGATACTCATTGCATTACAAAATACATTGCATTAGCTTATTGCCATCTGCTGGAAAGTTGTCATTATAAAAATACAAATGTGCAATGTCTACAAGGAGCACCTTAGAGGAGATGTCCTTGTGCTCTGCAACTGTTTGAGCAAGCCTGTTAAGGCCTGTGTTTGCCACAATTCTCTCTTTTATTTTTATTTGCCCATGTAGCCCTGAGACTGAGCCTCAGCTTGACCATAAGCTGATTCCTGGCCTGGCCTTGACCTAACCCTGATCCTCCCCCACAGCCCCACAAACATGTGCCATCAATCACTCTGAGGTGTGGATGGGAGGGTGTGGATAGTTCCCTGTAGCCTCTCCCAGATTTTCCAAGAACCAAGCCTGAGCCCACAAACCACAGGGATCAGGCAGGAGGTTGTGATCCTAAACTTTTCAAAACAAAAATGGAAGTAGCAGAAAAATGCCTCTCCAATAAACATGAACCACATTTCTTTTAAGTTGGTTCCAAGTGGGCTTTTCTCTTGGGAAAAATAAATAAATAAATAAACCGGGATTTTTCTTTCTAAATTCCAATCCTTCTGAGGCCCTTGAACACTTTCTTGTTCTCTGGGGAGAAATAGGCCATATCAAGGCAAGTGGGGCTGGGGCTCCCCAGGATACCTCCTGTCGCCATTCCCCCTCTGGTACTGAGACAGCCCCCTCATCCTCCTGACCCCAGAGTCCCACCTGGAGCAGCTCGATCACAAATATCAGAGGCTGCGGCTCCTTCTGCAGCTCGTCCAGGTCCTCGTAGCCCAGCGTGTGGTAGGCAAACATGTTAGCCAGCCCACATGTGTGGACGTGCCACTCCGTGGGGTCCTTGCCCTCGGCTACCTGCCGCAGGCTCCGGGACAGGATGGGGTAGACCCCCGTGTGCTGTAGGAGAGACAGATGGGTAGCATCTGGATTATCTGCTGAGAGTTAGCTGGGGCACAAAGACCCCCTACTCCCTTCCCAGCAGAATCCACTGTCCCACTGTACCAATAACAACTGTTGTCAATGGTATGCCAGAAAAAAAAGCACTTTATTAACTTCAATTCTTAACATAATCCAAGGAGGGAGACATTGCTAATATCCCCATTCTACAGATAAGGAAACTAGAGCCCAGAGAGGTTCAACAATTTGCTCAAGGTCATACAACTAGCCAATGACAGAGCCAGAATTCCAAACTATCTCCCTAAGCCATGCCCTTAGCCTCAAGTAGCCTGTGATTGACTGTCACACATCTCTTCCTCAAGGAGACCCTGAGCTTCACAAGCCTATGACTCATAGGAAGGACAGTATACAGCAGTGGAGGGATCAGGGTCCCACTCCAAGAGGGCTGGCAGAGCAACCTGGAAGTTCTGCAGACCAGGAGTGAGCCCAGGTCACAGCACCTCCCTGAATCCCAGTTCCCTTGGTGCCCTGTGAAGTGCCAACACTTTACAGTTGTAGGGATTGTAGGGGGTGATACAGAATAAGTCTGGCTCATGGCAGCCACTGGGAGCCGGGGTGGCCATCTCAGGTAGAAGAGGGCTGGGGAATCAGCCTTGGAGCCCCAACTTCCCCAACTGTGCTTTCTGAGAACCCACGTCCCTGGCCAGATTCTGAAGTGGCCCAGCTCGGGCCCCCAAGCATAGTTCCAGCAACACTCAGCACTGGGAGAGGGAAGGGACAGAGGGCAGGGAGGTCACCTTCCCCACCCCCATCTGCCTGGATTAGCTCCTTTGTGAGCCACCGGCCAGATGGCAGCTGAGCCTGCAGGATTAAGGCTGGCCTGGTGGAGGGAGTGGCCCCAGGACTCACTTGCTGCAGGGAGCAGCAGCCACGACTCCCCAGACTTGTCCCACAGCATATTGAGCAGGAGCTCTGGACCAGGCTGTCCTGGTACTGGGCATGCCCCCTGACCAAGGCCTTGTCCTGCTGGACACCTGCCACCTGGAAGTACCAGGGCCCCTATACATCAACCAGTGGGCTGTGGGATGCTACCAGGAACAGAGAGAAATCCCAGGAAGGAGGATAAAGGCCAGGAAACATAGCCAAGTCTTGCAGTCTCTTGAGTCTCCTGGGCAGCACCTTGGAGAGAGCAAGGAAGGTGCCAATCTCTGCTCTGCCAGCCCTTGAGGCCTAACTTGCCAGGCTTCAGGCCAGCAGGGGCAGCACAGTCATACACAGGTCTGCATACAAGTATGCATGAACCCAGGCTCCAGCCCTTGGGACTGACTCAGCCCACTGGGGCAGCAACTGGAGACAGGGGAGCCCAGTGTCACCACCATTTTGGGGGCTTTAAGGCTGTTGTTGTTGTTGTTTGTTTGTTTGTTTTTAATATTTTTTTAGATGTTGATAGATCTTTTTTTTATTTTATTCATTTATTTATAGGTGATGCTGAGAATCGAACCCAGTGCCTTGTACATGCTAGGCAAGCGCTGTACCTCTGAGCCACAACCCCAGCCCGTCTGTTTTTGTTTTTTTAAATTAGTTTTCAATGATTAAACTTTGGGAGAGTCCACAGGCTTCTGCAGATTTCTGAACATGCCCTCAGACCACACTGGGCCACACTGGGCCCTGTCCCTTTGACATGGCAGCCATCCAGGTGGAGATGAGGAGCAGCTGCCCCCTGTAAATGGGGCCACCAAGGTTTCTGACCCCTCATGGAATTTGAATTTGCAACCCCAGGCCTCACAAGATTGGGCACCAGAAACAGATCTGCATGGAGACCAGTATCCTCCCCCTGGGAGAGGGAGGAATACATTTCAGAACAGAAAATCCCAGAACCCCTCACTGACCCTGTCCCTCTGATTTAGGGAAGGGAGGGAGGGTCAGAGACCTAAACTTTAAGGTCATCTGATGAGGACTGTCCAGGCAGAGGGCTCTGCAGAGAATGATGCATGTGACTGGTGGGGAAGGCCAGGTCTCCTTGGTCCTTTCTCAAACAGAACTGATTGTCACACTGGTTGCCTACTCCTCCTGGTATTTAGGTTCTTGGGCAGAGAGATGCCCACAGAGGAGAAGCACTGACTAAATGGAACACACCAGGCCTTCTCACATTTCCTGATGTGGATGCCACCCTTCCTTCCTTCCTTCCTTCCTAGGCCTGATGAACTCCAAGACCAGTTCAATGGCATCTTCTTAAAGAAATCCCCCCAAGACCCTAAAGCAGTTAGTTGTCCCTCTTTGTTGGCTTTAAAGCACTCTGCTCTCACTACTTACATTGTGACACTGGATGCCCCACATTATAATAGTCTAGATATCTGTTCCTCCAGAAATTGAGTTCCTTGAGGGCTGCGGACTTTGCCTGTTTCACTTCTAACACTCAGAAAAGTCAAGTCAGATGTCCAGTGGCAGTTTTCTAAGTGCATGGATGGATGGATGGATGGATGGTTGGAAAAAGAAAGAGAGAAATGGACAGATGAAGGTTTAATGATGGAAGATGAGACTATGAATGAATATTGGTTGAAGGGAAGAATGGATTAATTGAGGCCTGAGTAGGCAGATGGATGGATTGACAGACAAAATGTGGACATATGGGTCTATAAATAACCGTGGAAGTTATATATGGCTGCATGTGCCTGTGCGATCATGGTAACTGTGGGCTGGGAGGAGGAGATGTGGGGGGGCTATCAGGAAAACCAGCAATCACTCTGGTATAAAAGTGACCAGATTGTGAGAGGAGCAGTGCACTCATCTGACTGTTGATGTGGCCAAAAAAGCACAGACACCACAGAAAACCCAGAGCCATGCCCACAGGGCAGAAGCAACAGCAGCTTGTAGTTTTGCAAACAACAAATCAATCAACTAATTAAGAATTTATTGACAGCTCCATGCATGCAGCTCTTCTGCGCTATTAAACATGCATCCTGTGGGGAGGGGTTGTTGGTGACAAAGCCTGTCTAACATATGGCTTTAACTAAAGGTGCATATCCATTTAAAATTATATAAATTATATAATTTTATAATTTTAAATGGATATGCACCTTTAGTTCAGGCCATATGTTTTAAACTAACTGAAACTACAGAAAAAGCCAATTCTCTAAATTCTTAATGTGATAAAAATAAAATGCCTTTTAAAATTAGAAAGCATCCGGATGAATACAAAGGGACTGGTACCAAGACAAGACGCTCAAGTAATATTTGCTAAGTAATGAGTGACACGTTGGGTGGGATCACCTAGTGGTGGAGGATGGAATTGCAGCCTGACTCTAAGAATCAGGCACTTAAAAAAAAAAAAAAAAAAGAATCATGTACTGGACAAAGGAGTGAGGGATCACGGCCCCCACTTGGATCCTGTCCCTCAACTTGTTTGGCTCAGGTCACGTAACTTTCTCTGTCAACAGACTCCTTCCCTTTGTGAGTATATTGTGGATCTCATTTTTAGTAAAATGAAGGAGTTAGTGTTTAAAATCTTGTAACTCAAAATTATAGTCCCAGCTTTTCAACTGCCCTGTATGCACTCATATACATAGCATCATGGAATCTCCAAAAAAACCCTTTAACTTAGGCTTGTATTTACTTATAGATGAGGCAATAGAGTGGCAGAAGGGAGGAAGGACCTCCCCAGGCCACACAGCTAATAAAAGAACAGAGTTCAAGTGCAGGTTTATTTCTCTCCCAAATTACTCTTTCAAAAGGTCATTAGCCCCTGGTGAAATAATCTGTAGGCACATCCACCATCAATAGTGAACATCAAGGGGGAGCTTTTAATGGATGGATGAGGTTGTCAACTCCTGAGCCTACCCATCAATCTTAATGTCACAATAGGAGAAGCAGGCATGGTGTGCCTCTCAATGAGAGGTACACAGTACCATCCATGACATATCTTTGCAAAAACAAAGAACCTGAATCTTGTCCAGCCCTGTAGACCAAACTCCCAAATGAACAAAAGTATGGGGAATAGAGGAACATGTTAGACAATTCCATAGAAAAACAATGAGAAAACTCAGAATGTGAAACTTCTACAGAACAACTGACCTTGTTCCTCCAACAAATCCAAATCAAAATAAAATAAACTCCATAAATAACAAGAGATTTGGAAGACATATCAATAAACCACTACCTATGGACTTCGGATCCTAAGTGAACAAACCAAACTCATTCACTTATAAGAAATAAATGAGGAAAAAAATAAAACAGAAATTCTAAGCAACTGGAAATTAAATGACATGAAGGAATTATTCAAATTTTAAAAAGGATTTAATAATGACATTGTGGTTGTGTTTTTAAAATATCCTTGTATTTTAGAGATACACATCTCAATGTTTACAGATAAAATGAGCTGGTTCTGGAATTTGCTTTCACCATGTGGGATGAGGAAGGTAAGTGCCTCAGGGGTGGATAAAGCAGGACTGATTATGGGTTGATGGCATCAGGTGGTGGGGACTTGGAAATTCATTATGCTTTGGCTTTGACTTTTATGTGCAATCGTAAGCAATGTTTGTTTGTCTATGAGTTTTGCCATTTCCATATGGGCCACAGAACAAGGAGCCTAATTTCTAAGGATAATTTCTAAGGGTACCATAAATACAAAAACAAAACAAAACAAAAAAAGTTGGGATTTTTTTGGTTTTTTTTTTTTTTTGCAATGTTGGTAGGTCTGGGGAAGTGGGATAAAAAAGCAACCAATGGCCAAAAGTCTCCCGGATCTTAAAATGTTGTGCAAAAAGTAAGAACTGTAAAGTGGGTGGGCTCACTCCCAAAGGGCATAGCCTCCCACTCCCACACACCCTCAGCCAGTCATGGCCCTGGTTGTCACTGAAGGGCCTATTCTTTTGGTTGGAGATATCTTATTTCCAATGACAGGGAATGAGGATGTGGGATTTGCCTTGGAGAGTTTGGTTCCCACTCCCAACCTTCCTGAAATGCTACAGCTCTGCAAAGAAGCTGGATGAGCAGATGGGGGAGTGGGCCAACGTGGATTACTCACGATGGTGTCACACCAGAACTCTGCCACCTCGTTGATCCGCATGGACGTCAGCAGGGTTTCCCAGACTTCGAGCTTGAACATGTTCCCCATGATGATGTTCATGGGATGGCCCACCTGCTTGCTGTCATCTATCACCGTGCGCTCCTCGTCACATTTTGTGGTGCGGAAATGAAAGGTCACCTGGCCACCAAGAGAGTTGACCCTGGTCTGCACACCTCCCAAGTTCCAGAAGAAGCCCCCACTGCGGCAGACCCCCAGGGATGCCCTCAGAGGTCAGCTCACCCACACCTGATAAGTTGATAGGGCACCCCAGACAGCATGAGCCTCCTCCCCATCCGTTTCCTACCAGGGACAAGGAGTCCACATCTCTCTCCCAAAGGACCCCATTGTCTCTCTCTGCTGCTCTGCATGTCTGAAAGTCCCTCCTTAAATAAGTTCCGGGGGGGTCAAAGACACATCCCTCAGCCACCAGACATTTGGGGACAAACATCATGACCCCCAAGGGCCCTTTCTTCTCACTTAATACTTGGGACTCCAGAAAATTCCCCAAAGCCCCTCCTCTCAGCCCATACTAAACTTTAACCAGCAAAGTATTAAAAATGCCCTATAAATGGGTGCCAGCTCAGATGTCTGGGGTGGACCATTCCAGGATAGGCCCACCAGGCTGGTCTTGGGCAAAGTCGAAATCTGGTGGACGTGCGGTGTGCACAGCTGAAAAGAGGAAGGCTTCCATGGGGAGCCCCATTTGGTGGGAGTGGGGGACACTTACTCGGGATCCTGTGATAAAGTTTGGGAGCTCCCCTGTGCCCCCGTGCAGAATGGTCTTCTTGACCCCTTCCACATTCAGGAGCATGGTGGTGTCCATGGCTGCAGGTGGAAGGACATGCCCAGCCCAGGCTGAGATAATCTCATCCAAGGGGGAGGACACCTAAGCCGCTGAGACACTTGAGGATTTGCTGGGGGGGGGGGGGGAGGAGTCAGGGCTACTGTGGTCACTGCAGGCAACTTTCTTCTGCCCCATCTGTGACCCCTCACATTGATGAAAAGCCCCTGTCTGACACCCACCATTATTGTGTCAAGCTTTGGTTTTCTGCCATCTTAAGAAGGAAGAAGGGCAGCTAATCTCTCTTAAAGAAGGCAGAGGAGTAGAGAAACTAGCAGGAGAGGCCTGGAGGCAGCCAAAGGAGAAGAGGAAGGGAGGCCTACAGTCCCCTTTGCTCTGCCTGGTCCAGGGAGCCATGACCCTAGTCCTACACTCTAAGTCCCTTTGGACCCCAGGCAGGGGCACTGCTGCCTTTGATTCCACCACCCTGCCTCTTCCCTGTTTCCTCTTCCTCCTCTCCCCTTTATCTGTCCTCAGGAGGTGGAGATGTGGTCAGAGGGGAGAGATGCAGTTTTCTGGTTAAGCAAGAACTTGGAGTCTAAGAGACAGAGGCAGGTCTGGGAAAGGTGAGGTGTCTTCTGCAGCCGTTTTGTTCTGTTGGTTTGGGTTTCTTTTTTTTTCTTTTTTTTCTTTTTTTTTTTTTTTTTTG
>NW_025999899.1:1756218-1797428 GCF_001458135.2 Marmota marmota marmota
TTTTTTTTTTTTTTTTTGGATTTAGGGATTGAATCCAGGGGCACTTCACCACTAAGCTACATTCTCAGTCCTTTTTATTTTTTTATTGAGATGGGATCTCCCTAAGCTGCTGAGGGTCTTGCTAAGTTGCTGAATGAGGCTGGCCTAGAACTTGCCATTCTCCTGCCTCAGGCTCCAGAGCTGCTGGGATTACAGGGATGTGCCACCATACTCGGTGGTCTCTAGCCTTTTTGGAGTTCTTAAGCCCTGGATCCTGGGACCCAGGCAGAGTTTATTCAGGGTGTCACTCCCTTTGAGACGCTATGACAATTCAATGTGAAGACTTGGGTGTTTGGCGCTACCTAGTGGTCAGATCAATTCCGCTCCCCAGAGTCCTGAGGCTGATGGAGGACCCCCACAACACCACTTTGTCCTGGATGCTGACTTGTTACAGAGGGAAGGGACACAGGATGTGCCACTGGCAGACATAAGAAGAGCTAGGAGCCTCACAGAGCTGAATTCAAAGACTGATCCCACCTCTTATTTACTGACATTGAGGCCTTGAATTTCTTCCATCCTCTCTAAATCCATTTTCCCAGCTAAAAAGGAAGATTCTCCTTTCCTACCACCCTCTCCATGAAGTGGAGAGGCCTAGAGCTATGAATGAGACCCCAAAATCCAGCACCCCCAAAAGTCTTAACTTCCACTAATAGCTGTTGGCTTGCAAGAAGCCAAAGGTGGGTAAACTGGTCAGAGCCAGAGAACCCAGCTTGGCCCCTCCAGGAAACCCTCTCTGAGGGTTCAAACCACCCCACCCCAGGGCCTGGGTCCATGTCTGCTTGAAGATGCAAAGACCAGCCCTTCCCTCTTCTCTTCCTTTCTTTTTCCAACCACGGAGCAACCTAGAAGGTATGCATGCATAGAAGATAAAATGGTACTCTAAACAACTTCAAAGGAAAATAAAAGTGATTGCCATAAACCGCTAGTGGGGGAAGGAGAACACACTGCCTCCTGACCTGAGAGTTGGTTACTTGGGAGTTTGCTTTGTAAGGATTCATTATTCTCAAGTTTCTATCAGGGGCATTTTTCTATTGTGACTGAATTCACAATGGGAGAAAAGGACCTAATCGTGCTCCTCTTACAATGTTTGAAACTCTCCCACTGTTTCCATCGATTCCTTTTGAAGAAGGGCCAAAGGGCACACTTGGATCGCAGTGATATTTAGGAGGAAAAAACTAATGGATTTGACCCTCGGTTGGCTGGAAGAGCTGCAGGACAAAGGGAAGAGGCCCTAGGTGCCAATGCCAGGGGGCTGGGGTCCACTACTGAGAAAGGAAGGTTCACCACCTGTGCCAGCCCCCAGCCCCCAGGATGACCCTTGGCAATCTCTTGGCCCCCAAACCAGTCTCCCAAGGACTTTATTCAATCACAATTCTAGTTAGCAGTTTCTCTCCTTAATTCAGCAAGGACTTGCCTCTGCCTTCAGGAAACACTCTGAATTCCTCCCCTGGCCCACACACCTCTACCTCTGGCCCCTGCCCTCAGCCCTGCTCTCTGTTTTTATCAGCCTTTGTCCTGTCCTGGAACATGGCAGTGCTCCAGACCCCCCCCCCCAACATCAGCCCCCTGACTCCTCGGCTAAAACTTCACATACTTAGGGAAACTTCCCTGACCTCTAGCCCAAGTGAGGTTCCCCACCCCATTTACATCCTCTCCCCTTCCCCCCTCCCCCATCACTCTCTTTTCTGGTATTTCGAACAATTGTAAGGGTTTACAGTAATGTGCTTAATGTCTGTTTCTTCCATCAGACTCACAGCTCCGGGAGGTAGGTAAAGGAAATTGGTGCAAGCTTTGTTGTTGGAGAAAAGCCCATCATCTCCCCACCCAGCATGCCTGAAGTTCCTCCCCATCCCTCCCCAGCACAGGCCAGGAGCTGGATACCACTTGGGGCAATGGACTTATTTTTTTTTTCCTCCTTCTAAGGAGCAGGGGTGCCTGCACCTGCCTCTGGAACCTGCTTTGCTTGCCTAGAGAATCCCTCCCACCCTGGAGCCACCCTCCAGGCAAGACTGAAGGGAAAGTCTTCTCATTCAGAAAAAAAAATACTTCTTCTGCCCTCTCTTGTTGCCATGGAGACTGCTCTTCATTAACCTGGTCTGCCAGTTGCCGTTCTGAGACGCAAGAGGGTAGGAAGCTCCAAACAGAGAAGGCTCTGGGTGTCTGCATCCCAGATACTTAACAAAGATGTGGCATCTAAGGTCACACAAACAAAATTCAAAGGTTTGGAAGTCAGACATCCAGGATTGAAGTTCCAGCTCTGACGTTCCGTGCAATCTTGGACAAGATACTTCGCCTGCTGAATTCTAGTTTTGTCATCTGTAATGGGAATAAAAATAGCACCACTTCCTGAAGCTGCCATTCGGATTGAGGAAGTAAATGCACTTAACTGAGCGTCGGACACGTGGTAAGGCCTCAAAAAAAAAAAAAGCTATTATTATGGATGCCTATGATGCGCCAACCATGATGACAGGCACTGCGGAGACAACTGTGACAAGGCCCTCCAGTTTGAGAGATTTTGTTTCTAAGCATTTCAAATTCCTTGAGTCTTTCCCATAGAAACAACTCTCTCCTCCTCCTATTTCATCGAATTCAATTCCCTGATAACAATTGCCGATACAACTGGCATAAAATAGGTTTGGGTACAAGCATTTCCCACTCCTTCAAACCACAGCCCCCACACACGAGTGACCAGGGTAAAAGCAAGCAGGGAGTTGGAACCCTTGGTTTTTAAAAATGAAATAGAAAATAAATCTCAGAGCGTATCACAGAGTCAAGAACTGTCAGATAAAGTTTTGGTTTTAGTTCATGTATGAGTATGGGCTGGTTTTCTTAAAATGAGTACTTGTCCCCATTGAACATGTTGTAGCCAGGAAGGGTACACAAACACACAATTAGACAAATACACAGACACATTCTTTGCCTGGCTAACTCTTTCTCTAGGTTTCAGCTTTAAATAACATAATTTTATATTATTAGGCACATTACCGCTGGTCCTGGATTGGTGGAGTTTGAATCCTTGGCCCTGATATTTTACTCACTGGGTGAAATGTCCTCATCAAGTTGTAGGTGGCAGTGAAGGTCCACTGTGTTCCTAAATACATATGAAGTGCTTGGAACACCTGAGCCTGGTGCATAAAAGTGCCATGTACAAGTTCATTGTCATCATCATCGTCCTGGGGGCAGGGGGTGATCACTGAGGTTAAAGGAGTGGGTGATATCACCCAGACATGGAGAGGTGGACTGAAGACAGAGCTCAAAAGCCCCTCCTCTGGCTGGGATTGTGGCTCAGTGGTAGAGTGCTCGCCTAGCATATGCGAGGCCCTGAGTTCGATCCTCAGCACCAATAAAAATAAATTGAAATGAAGGTTAAAAAAAAAAATCCAAACCATCCTCCCTGCCATGCGGGGAGGCAGGGTAGTTGGGGTGGGGACTGGACAGTGCTGCTTTGAGGTCTGGTGGGAGCCCAGTTGGGAAGAGCTTTATAAAGGTGGAGGGTTTTTGAGCTTGTTTGGATGCTTGGGGCACAGGGGGGATGAGCATTTGGAGAACACAGAGGTGCAGTGCCTGGTCTCAGGACCTAAGAAAGTCTTGAGGGAAATTTGAAACAAAACCTCCATCCTTGGCTCTGACAAAAACACTAAACGAGAAAGAAAAGCCAGGTCTCAGGAGGTCAGGGCTGCTGCCAGCGAAGGGGCACGCAGCCGGAGGCCACCTGCTACAGGGTTGTGGATGCTCGGGACCCCTGCCCCCACGCCCCACCCTCCAGCCGGAATCCTGTGCAGGCTCAAGTCAGGGAGCCAGAGGGTGCGATCTAACTGGGCGCGGCGGCCAGAGGCCCAGCTACCGGGAGGTGGCGCCCGGGCTGAGTGAGTCAGGGGTAGCGGATTCCACCCGCCAAGCGCGCAGGAGCCCCCCCGCAGGCTGCCAGGCGGGGGTCTGGAGCGATGAATGGGGGTAACCGGGCCAATCCCAAAGCAGGGTTTACAGCCGCGAGAGAAAGGGGCCAATCGGATCCCGGGCACGGCGTTGGCGAGGGGACGCAGCCAGTCAACTGTGAGCATAGTCCTGGGGCGGAGCCGCGCGGAGTTTCAAATCGACTGGGGTCAGCTACAAGCCACTGTACCGAGCGAGTGGTCCAGAATCGGTCGCAGCCGGGTGAGCGGGGGGGGGGGGGTGGGGGGGGGTCGTAATGTGGAGGGGCGTCTGTTCAAAGGAGAGCGGAACTTCGAGGGGCAGCATGGGACAGGGAATCTGGTTAGGACAGGCATAGCATGTGGGGTGTCTGGGTATTGCAAACGTCCGATAGAAATCTGGTGTCCGTAGGATGGCTGGGGGGTCTGGGCTGGAGTGGGTTGGATCTGGGCAAGCCGATCGCTGGTCGTGTCCTGGACCAAGTGCTCAGGTTTGGTGAGACTTTGCCTCCCTTCTACCTGAATCTCTGGAGAGGAGGTTGGGATGAAGACAGCTGTTTTGGAAACGTGAAGCGTGGGACAGCAAGAATGCTGTGACCGTGACCATGCTTGCATAAAGCAGTCGCTTTCTAGCCCGCAGAGTTGTTCAAGTGTCGCACACCATGGACCTCCATCCCATCCCTTCTCTGTGGAGCGTGGGAATAGAGTTGGGGAATGTCGTGCTGACCTACCTTTTAACCTCCCAGGGTGTGACAGGTAGAGGAGACTGGACCAAGCAGATGGCATCTCAGTGGCAGAACATGGGGGCCTCTGTGCGCCGACGATCTCTCCTAGAGGAGGAGCTGCCCGAGGAGGAGGTGATAAGGTCTGCAGCCGGCCAACCAGAGACATCTAGCGGAGCCCTGGGCTCCCTGTGCAGACGATTCCAAAGGAGGCTGCCCCTGAGAGCAGTCAGCCTTAACCTCCGAGCAGGCCCCTCTTGGAAACGCCTGGAAACCCCAGAGCCCGAGAAGCAGGGCCTACAGGCTGCAGCTCGCTCAGCTAAGACTGCCTTAGGCGCCATGTCCCAGGTAAACGATCCTTGGTGCCAGTAGTTCTTACCCTTAGGGAGCCCCCCAAAATATGGACTCCATGACTTGATTTTTAGTTCATGCCTCTTTCCTCAGCACTCCAAATAGTTCCTGGCAATTTGTTGAGGAAATAAATGAAGCATTGTCACAGAGGAAATCCAGGCTCACAGTGCAAGATGATGAGAGGTTGTATTATGATAGGAAATTGCAAACAAATAGCTAACAATAAGGGGACACTAAACCCCAAGCTTAGTCAGTGACAACTTCCCAGAGTTCTGAGTTGGAGCTGAGGAAATAAGATACTAAAGAGAAGGGGCAGGAACTTAGTCGGGGTATGGCCTGAGCAAGGTGAAATAGTGAGAAAGGAGAGCTGGTGTGCAGATGTTCAGACTCTCAGGAGCACCCTGGAGGGGGAAGAATCCTTTTTTTGTTTGATTGGTTTTTGCTTTTTTTTGCCTTGCCAAGAATGCAACCCGGGTGCATGCTAGGCAAGCACTCTACCACTGAGCTACACCCCCAGCCTCAAAACTTGTCAGTTAGCATATCAGGACTTGTTTTTTAGCTTCTTGGAAAAGAGCAAGGAGCTGATACATCCCTGAGGAGGCCTAGGCTTGTCAAAGAGTGGACAACTTCAAGAGCTACGCAAAAGGTGGATTTAAGAGGATTTGGTGTCACGAACAAGTGTGGGCAGGAAGGGTATCATTATGTTGGGTGTGGGGTGCCTGTGGGCCTTCCAATCAAATAAGTCTTTAAACATGGAGCTGGAGATATGGAGAGATGTCATGTCACCTGGAAAGAGCAGAAGCCATGTAAGTGAACAGACTTCCAAGGAGAAAATGGCAGGAGCTGGGGGTTTAGGGGGAGGGGTCAGGGACTCCTTATCATCTTACTGGGAATTCTGAAGATGTCAGGAGAAGGCAGCTATGTCTGAAATCTTTGTAGAGAGGTCTTGGAGTCAAATGCTAGTCCTTATCTGGAGGAACCCTATGATTGGTTTCAACACCCTGATGGCCCAGAGAAATGAAATGAAATATCTTGTTCAAGGTCACATAACTCAAAAGGCCCTGGGTTCAATCCCTAGCATCACAAAAAACAAACAAACAAGGTCACATAACTCATCAAACTTAACTTGGGCCTTGCTCCATTCTCTGGACTCGGGTTTACTATAGCAAAGACAATCGAGCACATAAAGAACCTTCCTACTTACCTGTGGTATCAATTGCCATGATTTCAGTTACCTTGGTCAATTACAATTTGAAAATATTAAATGGAAAATTCTAGAAATAAACACTACAAACATTTGGGGAAAAAAAAAAAAGAACCTTCCTAACTGATGCTCTGCTGGTGTGACAAGCCCAAGAGTTAGGACTTGGTCTTGCTCCCAGCAAGAAGCCATAGAAGGGTTTTGAGCAATGGAGTGTCATTATGAGAACTGCCACAGAAGGATTTCTGTGGACCAATGTGATGGAGGGATGAGAGTGAGACCAGAAGCAGGAAGACAAATGGTCTGGTATCCAGAGAGCTGGACCTGGTCTTCTCTGGGCCTTCTTGCGTCTCTGGGTCAGTTTCTGCCTGGAAAGAGAGCTTAGACTTGGACACATAGAGGCTCTGTGGGCCAGAGTGGCCCTCCTGCCATGAAGTTCAGGCTCACGTGGAGTCCTTCCCATCACTCACCCTCAAGACTAAGAACAGGACATATTTATGGGACAGCTTGTGAGCTCTGGGGTTGGAGAGACAGCTTAGATCCTGGGGTAGCTCACCCTTGGTTCGATCTATGCTAAGCTTTCTATGGTACCTATCACAGAGAATCCAGGAGTCCTGCCAAAGTGGCACCAAGTGGCTGGTGGAAACACAGGTGAAAGCCAGGAGGAGGAAGAGAGGGGTGCAGAAGGACAGTAGCTCCCCACCTCCCAGCCTGACCCAGAAGAACACTCGGCTGTCTAGAGCCGCCTCAGACCTCCAGGAGAGGGAGCATCACCGCCTCTGTGCCCGGGTTGACCCACGTGTCCACCCACGACGGCGGCCAAGGAGGGAGGCTGCCTTCCAGAGCCCCTACTCATCAACAGAGCCCCTCTGCTCTCCCAGGCAAGTGGAACAATGCCTCTCCCCAGGACTAGTGGCCTCTGAGCCCAGGCACAATTTCCCTTCCCTGACCCTGCAAACACTAACTAAGCCCCAGGGACTTCTGAGCACTTCCCATGGCTACCTGGAGCCACAGCACACTGAAATGAGTCACATCTGTGTTCTGGCCCAGCTCTGCCCCCAGAGCTAATGTTGGGCCTGAAATAAATCCTTTAGGGCCTCAGATTCCCTGTCTGTAAAAGGAAGTGGTAATCCTAGTTCTGACTTTTCCTAGTTCAGCCTCCTGGGAAAGCCATCTGGGGTGGGTGGAAGCTCAGGTTCCAAGTAGGGAACAGCAGGGCTCACTTATCTACAACATCAACTGCCTATGGCCTCAATCTCTTGGGCTTTGATGTCACTTCCCAGAGTAAGGATTTGCGGTGAGGTATTCCCAGCCCACCAGAGCCACCTGGGTCCACAGGCCAGGACCCAGTGCTGGGTTGGGAGGAAGGAAAAGCCCCAGGCCTCCAACTGGTCCCTGATGTGGCTTTTCCTTGTGATCAGCGAGTCTGACAGTGACCTAGAGCCTGTGGGAGCAGGAATTCAGCATCTCCAGAAGCTGTCCCAAAAGCTGAACAAAGCCATTATGGCTGAAGAGAGGTGAGTTGGCATCCATGCTACAGAGTAGTGTCTGGGAGAGTCCCTTTTAGCCAGGTCCTCTTGGTAGGCAGGCTGATGGTTCTGGCTCAGACCTGCTATGTGATGCTGACCAGTCCCTGCCCCTCTCTGGGCCTTGGTCTCCTTATTGGAAACATAAGGGGTGAAAGATCTAGATTGAGGTAATGGTGAAGGATGCACCCTGGATGTCCTCAAGTCCTTGGGATCCCACCTTTGTTTGGAACCCCACATGTAACTGGCTATCTAACTCCTGAAGGACCTGCCTTTCCTCCACTACTTCCCATGGCTCCTTTATGCCCTGCCTAACCATGGAATTGGGGGGCAAATGTCATGGCTGCTATGGAATTCCTGCTCTGTCTGCTCAGGACCCCCATTCTGCGGGCAGGGCCTCTGTTCTGAATCTGCCCTAACTTGGGACAGTTTCTTCCTTTGTATAATGGTTACAGCGGGCTCTTAGGCAAGGCCCTTCCAGCTCTGTGTCGAACGGCCATGTTCCCACCACATTTTCAGGTTCTAGTCTTGTCTAGTCTAGACTAGGGGAGCCCCTCAGAGCCTGCAGCACCCAGAAGCATCAACCCCACCCCCTTCTCCATCCCTAGTGGTGACATGACCATCTCCCTCATTCGTCACTGAGGACAGCGCCTTCCAGGTAATGACTCCTAAGACCCTCCTCCCACAGCAGGGTCTTTCTCCTCCTCATGCATGAGTGTGTAGACCTATGTGCAAGCGAGTTAAAGAAATGAGTCTATTTTGAGAAAAACCCACAGAGAGGGTGCACAAGGGCAGAGTGGGAAGTGTATGAGTCTTCTACTGAGCCAGAGCTGTTACCTTCCCTGACACCCAATCACTGAGCATGCTGGGACCCCAAGTACCTACAGCCATCTTCCAGCCCCCCATTTTAAGGGGAAAGCTATGGTGCCCTTACTGCTCTTTTGAGCACAGCAAGGGGCACAAAGGGAGCTCTGTCTTGCAGGAAATGAGCCCTGTCTGGCCACCAGAGCCCTCACACCAGGATGTCTGTGCCATGAACTTCCTGGAAGAAGCCCCCCGAGTCATCAGCAACCCTGAGCTGCTGCTGACAAGGACCTGACCAACAAGGGCCCAGGTCTCTTCTGCTTCAGCCACATCCAGGCCCATCAGTGACCACCTGCCACCGCCTAAGTGATTTGGAGAAATCTTGGAATTGCTCCTACCCTCTCCCTAGGGACTGTTGTACTTAGGAACTAATCCCACACGGTGTGGGGGCCTTATCCATAATGGGAAGACATTAGAACATGCTGGAGAGTTCTGAACCATGCAGCCAGGAGCAGGGTCCTTGGAGTGTCATGTGTGGACTCACCTCCTGTATTTCTAATGCAGAGGTTCTTGGGGACACAATTTCATCCCTGATTCCCCACCACCACCTTCAGGACCCCAGAGGAAGAGAGAGGAGATGTTTCCAGGCGGTGGGAC
This sequence comes from Marmota marmota marmota, assembly GCF_001458135.2. Lineage (NCBI taxonomy): Eukaryota > Metazoa > Chordata > Mammalia > Rodentia > Sciuridae > Marmota > Marmota marmota. The sequence goes on from NW_025999899.1 coordinate 1,765,430, forward strand.
CCTGGGCCTATTTATAATGAGCTCAGCATGGGGCACTGTGGACTTACGGGGAGGAGCCCTCTTCAAGAGCAGTTTCTGTCTTTTGTAAATTACTTAAGAAATCTGCTTTGTCATTTTTATTAGAAAGAAACCAGTGTGTAAGTTTCCTAGATCACATCGCTTTTTAATAATAAACTCTTTCCACATTTAACATTTGTTCCCTTTCACATCCCCCCCACAGCCCACCCTGACATTGCTGTGCATCCTAAGTTTGGGGTGTGATAATTTTGTCTCCCCTGTCTTCTCTGCTCTCAGGCTGCTTGTCCCCCAAATCCCAGCTCAGGGAAAACAGGAGTCAAAGGAAGGCTTTCTCAAGTTAGTCCAAAGCAAAGCACATTTTAAAGGCAAATAAGGTTTTTATTTAAGTGACAACATTTGAGAGTTAAAAACCAGCTCACATCAAAATCAAGACCAATTGTAAAAATCTTTTAACTCCATAATGCTGCTTTTGTCTTGTTAGAAATCTGGTATTTTACATTTTCTTTTCTAACGGATTTTGTACAAGGCAGCTAATAAACCATGTCCACCACAGAACCACCCATCACAGACAATACTGAAAGTTACACACTTGGGAACAGTCTGACCCTCGGCAAGGTCAGACTGGCTGGCACCACCCACAGAAACAAATAGAAAAGGACAGCGGGAATCTGCGAGTGGGGGGTCCCTTGGGTGAACCGCCCTCCTCTGGCCTGCCCCTCCTTGGTGTCACCTGCCTCTCCTCTGTCCCAAAGAGGGTGAGGTCAAACTCTGATTTTCCTCCCAACCATCCTATTGGTTTCTCAGCAAGGACAGCAGAACTCGGCTGTGCCTTGCAGCTTGGACTTAACCCTAATTTAGATGTTTAAGAAAATTCCCCCAAACCCTTAGGGAAGGAAGGAGGGGTGGTTTTGTGTGTGTGTGTGTGTGTGTGTGTGTGTGTGTGTGTGGTGGTTTTTGTTGTTGTTGTTGTTTTTGGGCTGAGCCAAAGAGAATAGGTTTCCAGAGCACTTGGCACTCAAACCCCCGGGGATTCGGCCAGAAAGTTGGTTGGTTGTTTAAGGCGGGGTCAACTTCGAGGCTCCTTCACAGTCAGGGCACCCCTCCCGGGCAGGGCTGCACCTGAGCTGGTTGTGGGGGGTGTGAATGCAAAACTGGCACCAACTTTGGACCCAGAACCACCTGCCTGAGGTGGGGTCCAGCCTTCTTTTAAAGATTAAAGATCGATGCCAGGTTTGTCTGCAGGACACTCCCAGGGCACAAGTATGGGCTCCAAAGTGTTCAAGTACAGTTTAAAAACCACTAAGATCCAGCCTCCCCTCTTTCAAAAAGCTACCCCCAGTATCTCAAGAATACTGGGGTCCAGACACATTTGCTGTAGCCCAGCACCCTGACAAGAAGGCTGATCCTCCAAATGCACAAAAGGAGTCCACTTTGTTTTTGTTCTGTTTTGTTTTGTTTTAATATTCCATGGTGTTTAAGGGAGGAGTCAAGATCTTTGGGGGGGGGGGCGGAATCATAATGCTGAAAGAGCAGGCCATAGCAAAGAATGCACCCTGAACCCCCAACAGGGCAAGGGATAGGGGAAGGCAGCAGGCAGGCCCTCAGCCAGGACAGCCACCACATGGGGAAAAACAAACATGCCACGGAACAAGCAGCTTTGGTCAGGCAGGAAGATCTGTCTTCCAGCTGCTGGTGAGCAGGCACACCAGGAGCTAGAAGAATTCTCTAGAAGACAGCTGGATTGGGATCACAGAACTACTGAAGGAGAAGTGGAAGCACCCCCTCCAAGGAATGGGACTTGGTTCTCTGTATCTCCAACTTAACTGGACAGACAAGATTGAACACACCACTAGTATAGAAAGTGCATATGGGGTACGTAGTTGCCGAGAAAGCAGTACTGGAAACAGAAATCATCTCTTCACTGAACAGAACGGCAAGTACACATTCACACACGCCAACTACAGCTCTGAGGGTGTTGTGTTCACAATATCTCCCTGTACACCGTCAACATCTCACGTGGGAGTCATCAAAACCCCAGTCTGGGGGCTCCAGCAAGGGAAGGGGTGGCGACCCTCCTGCTGGATCCTGTGTCTCAGCTCTGATCCCTAGAGTCATAGAACCCTGGTCATGGACTCCAGATTTCCTGGAGATCCCAGCTCACACTTGTGCACTCTTCCTCCCCACCCCCCAAACACACAAGCCTGGGGTTCTCAGAAAGGGAAGGGGAATCTAACCTGGGGGGAAAGAATCTCATGCTAATTATTTTATCATTTGGAAGTAAAACCTCAGTGACTTCGGCTAAAAGGAGATGATGGAGTGTCAGAGAATCACACTGAGTCTGCCCAAGTCGAAATCATGGTACTTTGGGGAAAGGGGTGGGAAAGATTAGGATTGAGGTGGCTACGCCATAAGAGCTGGTGCCAAGAGAAAGCCAAAGAGTGACGCATGTTCCAGGGGACAGGCAGTGAGAAATCACCGGGAGGCAGGGCCAGAGAAGAAGTGGAGGCTCACACCTCCCGCCCCGGCAGACTCGCCCCGCAGCACTGGGCTTGGATGGGGATGAAGTGCTGACCGTGGAGCAGAAGAGCTGGCAGATGGGTGAGGCGAAGGTGGCGGGAGCTGAAGGAGACGTTTCTAGTGGACAGAGCTGGGGTGGGAGCTGGAGCCCAGACCCCTCCTGGCCCAGCAGGGTGCCCAGGATTTCCTAGGCAATTTACAATGGTGGTGCCAGCCACCCCCACCAGCAGCTGCCGTGGGCTGCATGGGAGCTGCAAGAGGTAGACATTGAGCAGAGAAGCGACACTGAGCTGAAACAGGTGCCTGCTGCAGACACACGTCTGGGCCCTGGGGCAGCCTCAATGAAAGAGCTGGGACCAGCCTCAGTGGCAGTCCACCAGGGCTCAGAGGCAACCTGGGGAAGCCCCACAGCAGGGGTGAACCTGGGTCAGGGCACAGGGGAGTGCAGAGGCCTGTGCCCAGGCCAGGGGCTTGGCCGCAGGAGGACCTGGGCAGACTTAGAAGGGCCCCCAGGAAAACCAAGCCCTGCCACCCTCAGGGGACTATTCAGGAGGAGGTGATAGGCTCAAACCAAGCAGAGTGGCAGAGGGAAGGAAGAGAATACAACAGTTTGAGCCAAAATTCTGCAAACCCCCAGAACCCTGGGATCTCAGTTCTATGCCTTCCAAGAACCAAAAGAGAGAAATCAGTCGGAGCAGGACTGGGGATGGGAAGAGCCAGATCCGTACCCTTTGTTGGGGGTGGAGGGAGCTCTTTTTCTCCCAGGGACACCCAATTTGGGCATCAGTGCCAGGCCACCTGCTGCAATTCTCCATGGAGAAGGGGCTTCCTCTGAGATGCTGAGTAGAGCGCACCTCCTTCCCAACCCACCCAGAGACCCTCTCCCAGTCGTGGAAGGGATGGATCGCTGGGCCCTCTGAAAAGCCTCCAGGGGCATAATGTAGGACAACTTAGGAGTCAAAATCTCCCATCCATCTCAACTGGGGGGACTACTCCAATTACAGAAAAAAGGCAGGGCTCAGAGAAGGTAAGCAACAGGCTCAAGGGTACACAGCCAGCTCAGGTGGGCCGGAGCCCAAGGCTGCAGCCTCACAGGGGAGGATGTGAGGCAGGGCTCCCAGGAGAGGTACACCTGTCCTAGAGGGCCACAGGAGTATGGTGAGGATACTGAGGACAAGAAGTAGGGGACAAAGGACAGCTGCAGAAGGACAGACCGTCAGCACCAGACCCTGCCCCCCAGGGCTGTGGACAGACACCAAATCGTGAGAATGAGCCAAAAAGATGTCCTCTCACTCCCAGAAGGTGACCACTTTGTCATAAGTGAATCAGCCCCAAAGTGGGTGACCCAGGATGTCACAAGGAGGGCGGGCACAAATGCCACTCACTCCTCCACAAGACAGCCAAGAAGCTGTACCTGCCAGCGGCAGTTGGTCCTGGGGCTGGGGGCTTCTCCCCCCAGATAGAGCCTGCCTTGCACGGCTGCGGGAGCCTCTGGGACTCTGAAAGATGGTCAGCCTTGCCCAAACACTGCAGCTCGGGCAGGCCTGGCCCCCGGATTACACAAACACCAACCTTGACTCGGGCTTGCCGTCTCCGGCGTGGGGAGGCAGCAGCAGCGGCGGCTGCACGGAGATCCCCGATTTCACCCTGTCGCAGCCCAGGGAGACCTCCCCAACGCGAGGCAGGGTCCCTCCCCACTCTGGTCGGACACTGCTGGACAGACACGGGAGGGAAAAAGCAGGAAAACGCCTGTGTCGGGGAGAAGGAGCCCCTCCCGTCCCTGCAGGCAGCCTGGTTGGGCCCCCCCCTGTTCTGAGTACCGCCCGCCCCTCAGGGCACCGATTCGAACTTGGGGGGCCCACGCGCCCAGCTGAGCGCGGGCAGCGGCCGCTCGTGGTCCTTGTCGGACTCAGGTTGGCTCTGGGCCCGCTCGGGCTTGGGGTTGGTGGCTGGAGGGTCGGGCTGCTGCACCGACATGGTCCTGCGCAGGTGGTTGCGCTTGCGCAGGAACTCGGGCTGGGCGTGCAGCCCGAAGCTGCCCTTGCGCAGGATCATGCGCGAGTTGTTCTTCTTGGGACGCGAGCGGTGGCTGGCCTCCAGCGCCGCCAGGTGTGCAGCGTAGCCTTCACTGAGGAACTGTAAAGGAGACAGGCGTCAGGCCGGTGAGGAGAGTAGACCCGTATTCCTGATCCTGTCCCCCAACATCACCATCCTCCTGGAACTAGGGAGTCTCTAGCTTCGGAGTGGACCCCAGGGAAGTGGAAGCAGAAAACTCATTACCAACATTCCAGGGTCCCTATCTGAATTCTTTCAACCCCCACCCCCTGCCGCCGTCCTGGGGATTGAACCCAAGACCCCGGGGCTTGCAGGGCAAGCGCCCTACCACTGAGTTACACCTACACCCCCAATTCCTCCTCTGGATTCTTGAGGACTCTGAAGCACCCTTCCTTGTTACCCTCCCTAAAATCTCAAAATGAAAGTGCCTCTCATGATCTAGCTCTACTCCATGGAACTTTGTCATTTTTCTGGCCCTCACACCTGCCCTTCTTGCCAGTCCTTCCCACTGCAGCCCCCGAATCTTGCTACTCGAAATATATTGCATGGACCAGCAGCAGCAGCAGCATCACTAGGTCCCAGGCCAAGCCTACTGAATCAGAAGCTGCATGTAAACAAAATCCCCAGGTAATGTGTTGGGAATCTCCCATGAGCAACACAGAGCCTGGTCCAAGGCAGGTGCCAGGGATGTTTGTTGAATGAATGAATGAATGAGCCAGTGAGCAAATGAAGGAATGCACACAAATGAGTGACCCAACAAACAACCGAACTCCCTGCTCCCGCTCTGCCCCTGGCCCTGGGCCCCAGGCCCCAGCCCCCAGCCTGGCCTCCACCCACCTGGCATTGGGTTTGGTACTTCTTGGTAGGCCGGCCCACAATGAAGATCTGGGAAGCTGGCAGGCCCAGCACGCTGTAGACGGAGATGTCCTTCGTGGAGCCATAGGCAGCACTGATTTTGATGAAGCACTGAAACACAGGGCAGCTCATGGAGGGAGAGGAAGCCCTAATCAGCCTTCGCGGACCAACGCCAGGGAGCCCCTGATTGGGGACTCTCAAACTGCACTCAGACTCCAAGCCATGGGTCTGAGTGATGGGAACCAACCTCCAGAGTGGCTGTTCCTCCCTGCCTCTACTCCACATAGCCCAGGCCGGATACAGGGCTCTATCTGGTAATAACCACACTATTTACTGACCCAACCTCAGGCAGCACTATACACAGGTTATGCAACAAAGGGCCAAGTGTTCCTTTGTGGATAAGAAATTCAATTCCTGGTTATGCAGCACAGGGCCAGGACTGGGGGCCAGCTCTGGGCTCCCCAAGGTACATGCTGCCTCTTGCTGGCTGGTCTAATGTCCTCCCCAGAAGCCCTAATCAAATTTAAAGAGAAGCCTAAAGTCCTCCTTGCTCCAGAAACACTTTCAGATTCTCACCCTCCCCTCCCATCCCACACCACTGGATTAAATACCTCCTCCTTTGAGGTGCTCACCATGTAGCTGCCCCTCGTTGTGTGTATGCCTCCCCGCCAATCCCACTTTCTTTTCTCCCCAGTTCACTGGAGACTTTGGACTTGGATCACAGTGTTCCTTCCTCCTAAGCCCCACCATCGCTGCAGTAATGCTGTCCACGTGAACAGCCGGCCACCTACCATCTCTGCTTCTTAACATCACTGCCCACCACGTCCAGACAGAACCACACCCCTCTGAGCTCAGAACTCCTGCCTCACCGCCCTGATCACCTTCCACTTCCTGCCTTCTGCATCTCTTACAGCCCCCCACCACGGCTGCTCTTCAACCTCACCCACACCTGTATTTTCTGCACTACCCCTCCTGCTTCACCCCTGCCCCATCCAGGCAGCCCCTGCCCTCCGGAAGTCCTCTGGCCTCCACCTCCCACGATGTTGCCCTTTTATCCTCCTCCTCCCCCACTCACCCAGCCAAAGCTCAGCCCTGGAATTCTCCTGCCACCCACCTTCTCCATCTCTGTATGTTGACTACTAAGAGATGCTAGAGAAACTCACAGAACCGCACAGCTTGTTCTTTTTGTCCCTGCCTAGCCCTCCAGGTGACTAAGCCAAAGAGAGGGTTTCCTTAGTCCACTGCCCCTCACCTCATTGGTTGGTTTCTTCCCAGCTGGCTTAGCTCAAAGGAGGGTGCGGACCCTTTCTTCCCCACCCTTCCCACCTTCTCATACACCTGAGTTCGCCCCTGTGACTTCAACCATTCAGTGCAGGGGACGGCCTCCCACCCTTGAGACCCCTGCAAATTGGGACTCTCCTTCTCTGTTCTTCATCCTACTGTTTTTGCCCACCTGGCCCTCAGAGGTATCCCTTTCTTGCTGAGGCCATCCAACAGCCAGGCTTCATCAAGTGGACACTGTCCACTTCATCAGTTTTCACTGTCCCACAGTTCCTCACGAGACGGAGACTGTTAAAACCCTCCCTTCTCAGATACCTGGACCCCCTCTCTCCTGGCCCTCCTCCCCAGCTAAATCTCCTCCTGGTTCCTTAGCTGATTGCCTGTCCTGCTGGCAGAGACCCAGCATAGCCTCAACTGGTCCCTACCCTTCCCCAGGAGACATCTCTCCTCTGGTGGCTTCGCTGACCCGCCTCCACTAATGGCTCAGTCTCCACCTGCAGCCCAGACTTCTGCCCTAAGTCACGCACTGAGGCTGATCTGGCTCATGTCCTGTGGCCATCACCACTTCCATGTGACCACACAAACCTCATCTTCCTCCGGCGCCAGTCCTCCTCCTGTGCACCCTTTCATTTCATTCACTCATTCATTCATGTATTCATCCTACTAACATTTATCCAGCGCCTACTATACGTCATCATTGCCCTACATCCTGGAGCTACATTGTTGAGCAGCACAGACACAGACTTCACCTCCAAGGAGGTGAGCTGAGTAGTGCCTGAAACCCTCCTGGTCACACAACAGGACATCTCAGAGCTCCTCGCCCCCTATATTCAACCATCACCAAGTCCTAAAGACTCCACTTCCCAGATCTTTGTGCCTGTGTGCTTTTCTCTCCATCCCATGGTCACTCTTCCTGCCTCCTCTTGAGCAACAGCGTCCTCCTAACTATTCTCCCTGCCTCTCCTTTCTCCTGCCAGTCTATTCTCCAAACGGCCACCAGGGGGACCTTTCTATAATCCAAATTGGGCACTGCTATGCCCCTGCTTCAAACTCTTCCATAGCTGCCCATTTCCTTCAGCAGAGAGTCCATGATCTTGACCTTGTTTCCAAGCTTTTTAAGGTCTAACAAGCTTGGTCCCCCATTGACGTTTGGAGACTCAGCTTCCCCTTATCCTGGGTCTGACTATGCCTGCACATACCCCCTTCCTGGGTGCCTGTAGCTCCGAAAATGTCCCAGGCTCCTTCCTGCCTCTGTGCCTTTGCACACTATAAAAGTTATCAAAATTTGGGATCCTAATTAGAATAAGTTATACTCCATGCATGTATGATATATCAAATATACTCTGCTGTCACATGTGTCTAAAAAAAAAATGAAATCATTTGTGTCAACCCTGACTAAATAAATAAAGTCAAGTGGTTATGAAGGAAGGAATTTTTTTTTTAAGAGAGAGAGAGAATTTTTTTAATATTTATTTTTTAGTTTTCGGTGGACACAACATCTTTATTTTTTATTTTTATGTGGTGCTGAAGATCGATCCCAGCACCCCGCACATGCCAGGCGAGCGTGTTACTGCTTGAGCCACATCCCCAGCCCCAAGGATCCTTAATCATGATTGCCTGATAGTAACTATAAAGAAAAAGAAAAAAAAAAAACTGCTGGAGGGGCTGAAGCTGTGGCTCAGTGGCAGAGCACTTGCCTAGCACATGTGAGGTCCTGGGTTCAGCCGTCAGCACCACATAAAAATAAATAAAAATAAAGACATGCTGTCCATCTACAACTACAAAAATTTTTTTTTAACTGCTAGAAACACAACCTTACACAAAAGGCCACAGCAAACTTATACAGAAAGTACTCCTTCAAGGACATCTGCTCAGCAACTGACTATTCATTCAACGCCAGGCTGACATCACCCTTGTTACTAATCCCTGTGGCCAAAACTGCTTTTAGGTACTAACCTGCCTCCGCCTCTTTCAACACCCCCATAGTGCACATTGCTCTTCCCACTGCAATGCTTTTCTCAATAAAACTTCATTTTACTTCAATCTCAAGCTTTTGTGTTTCTCTTGGTCAACTACACGCTGTTTCACTGTTTACCTGACAACCCATACCTGTGCTTCAAGACTAAGGTCAAAAGTCTCCACCCACTACAAACAGTCCTCTGGCCTTGCTAGGGGAATGAAAGTCCTTTCTCTTCTGTTTGCCAATACGCCCTTTTTTCAAACATGCACCAGTAATTATATATTTACAAGTCTTTCTTACTCTAGATCTAGGATTAGCAGACTTTTTCTGTGAAAGGCCAGATAGTAAATATTTGAGACTTTGCACTCTGTCACAATTACTTGACTCTTCTATGGCAGGGCAAAAAACAACCACAGACAATATATAAACAAATGAGCTTGGCTGTGTTCCAATAAAACTTTATTTATGCACACTGAAATTTGAATTCATTTATTTTTCATTCATCAACCCCAGCTCTAAATCTGTGATTCCTAAAGTTTTTCTGTGCATCAGAATCCCCTGGAGAGCTCGTGAAAAGACTTTCTGATTCAGTAGGTCTGAACCAGAGAATTTGCATTTCTGAGTTCCCAGGTGCTGGGCCCAGACCCCACAGTGAAAAAAATCACAGCTCTGGATAGCAAGTACCGTGTCCAATTTGTCTCTCTGCAGCTCCAACACCAGGCACAAAGCAAGGAACACAACAGGCACTTAAATGTGTACTGAATGAATAACCAGATGTAAAGACAAGAGTTTAGGCTTGAAAGTCAGGAAATGATAAAGGAAGAAATCCGTCATCTCAGAGCTGTTAAAGCACCCAATGGGATCCACCCTAAACGTGCTCTGCCAACTGTGTGCCCCCTTGCGCCATCAGACCACGCTGGATGGGCAGCCCGGGGGAGGAGCGTGGAGGAGGGTCGTGGTCTAATCCCTCCCCTTGACCAATGAGGTCCTGGCTTCGAGGCCCCGCCTTCGCTGGCGAAGCCCCACCCCTGGGCCAGCACTCACCTCCTGCACTAGGTTGCGGAGGAAGATGGCCTTCTGCCGCAGCGGGTCGTGCACCAGCCCATCCGAGAAGAAGATCATGCCCTGTGGGAAGTTGTGCTGGGACAGCCACGACACCACCCGCTGCTTCTGCATGTCCGGCCTCCCCGTGATGTAAAGGATCATGTAGCCCAGGTCCTGCCAGTGCCTGGCGAGACGGCATGGTAGTGTCCAGGTCCGCCCAGGACAGGCCACCCGCTGCCCAGAGATCTGCCCCACCCGCTGCTGCCCTACTGAGAAGCCAGAGGTGCTGCTCTGAGGAGCGCTAGGGAGAACCAGCGGACCCTCTGTCTCCTGGCCCATGCGCAGAGTTGGACCCCGTGAGTCCTGGACATCTCAGGATGGCCTGCAGGTTCTGCTTGCCCACAACAAAATTAATCTCCCGACGGCTTACCCCATTTGCTCAAGTCCTCTTCTGAGCCAGAGACAGGCCACCTTTGATTCCTGCCCCCACCCCTCCATTTAGACAGTTTTGCTGGTCTACCTGACCAGGATCTTGACTCTAGCTTTTAGCCCTGCTCCTTACCCTTGGCTCCCATCGATGGGGAGTTTCTGAAGCTGGATCTGAGATCTGGGAAGGTTTGTATGCACAGGCACAGGTGCCACCCACAGGGATTCTAGGGAGTTGTGAGTGGGGATGGGGTGGGGATGGGGGTTCTGTGCTGATATAAAGAGTGCCACAGTGAAGGAGGTGGGAGCACCAGGGAGCCCCAGAGAGAAAAGACCACAGCCTCCCCTTTCCCTGTGGACTGAGGAGGGGACTGGAGGTGGGCTTATCCTAACGAGAGTAAATGACCCCGCCATATGAGCAGCAGGCTGTTCCCACAGCTTGTGAACAGCCAGAGGTCAGCAGTCCCTCCAGAGCCAGTGAGCCAGTCCTGTCTTTTCTCCCCAAAGCAATTGCTGTTACTGGGGGAAGGAAGGGCATACCCACTGCGACCCTCAAGAATTCCCAGTGCCCCATATCTGCCTACCCTTGCCATGCTAATCCTTTGGAGTCCCATATTACAATTTCTCATTCCCATCTCTTGTTTTCCCCCCACTGGACTTGATTTTATCCAATCAGCTGCTCTCTCTCTGTCAGTGTCCAGCCCAGAAGTTGGTCTGGAAATGGTAGAGGTGTGCATGGGTGGAGAGAGAGACAGAGGAAAGGAGAAGGAAGGAAGGAAGGAACAAATGAATGAGCCAAGGCCTGCAAAAATAAGGAGTGTGCCCAAAGACCTTTTGTAAACTCCTATTGGGGTGACACCAGGACCCAGCCCCAGAAACCCATAGACTTTCTAGAGAAAACCAAGGGGGAAATGCAATTTCCCCGGGGCCACTGGCTCTGCCCCCAGGGGAGGCATGTTCCTGGTGGGAGGTGGTACTCACCGGACAACATCCACCGCACCTGGCCGGACCTTGGGGTCACTTCCCATGATAGACACACTGGCAGCAAAGGACCCATCGATGCTGAACACCACGCACTCCATGCCCCGGGGCAGCACTGTGAGGTAGCTCATGGCACAGGTCTGGTCGCCCCTGAAAGGTACCAGCCTGAGGTCAGCCTACAGCTGGAATCAGAGTCAGTCTGGGGCCAGGGTCAGAGACAATCTGGTGACATTTCCTGATGCCAGAGATGGCGGCCTCTTCCATTTTCTTCTCTCCATACAGACAAAGATGGAGCCCGAAAGAAAACTCTGAGCACCCATCTTATGGACAGGTGTAGCTGGAAGGACCACGGAAATGGGGAAGCCAATGTGAAAGTGTTCCCTTGAGCCTTACCTGACAACCATCTTCACAGGATAGACACCAACCCCCAAGCGCCGGGGCCGGGGCACATTATATGTGATTCGGCCACTATTGTTGGTGATCTCCGTATCCAGGTGTACCCAGCGTCCTGAGGAGGGCTCTACCATCACCAAGATGTCCACCTGCATGCAATAAAGGAAGGCAAGGACCCCACTGAAGGCCGAGGGGCTACAGGTTCAGCAGAGAAGTTGAGCTAGGAAGCTCTCTGCCATTCAGCAGGCCCTGGGACATAGGTTCCTGCCTGACATGCCCTGGCTTTACCATCCTCCCTCTCTCTCTCCACTGAAGACACTTGGGCTTATTTTTCTTTCTCATATGCACCAAGCACATCCCTTACCCCTTGATCCCCTGGTGCCACCACCATCTGCCTAAGCAGGGCAAGTGGCTTTCTGCTCATGTCCCTACCGTGGACAACTCCCACCCCTCCTACCATGTGGAGCCATTAAGCACCTGGTGCAGGTGGATAGCTGAGGAGGGGATGCCCAGCCCTTAGTACCTTTTCACCAGTCAAAGCCACCATGTCAAGAGGCCCATACATGAACCTCCCCACCAGGACCTGGGGACCATCTTCAGCAGCAATCACATCATTGGCCCGGTGATTAGCAGTGACATTCTGGGAAGATAGGAAAAAAAAAAAAAAACTCAGATTTTGCATTTTATTATTAAACCATTCTTAGGATGGCCAGAGGGATGTGGACCTATGGAATCAGGTTTCTGATTAATTTCTGTTAGGGTTTCAGAGATGATTCCCACCAAGCCATGAGAGAAACAGATCAGAATCCCCTAGCATTGTCTTCAAGGCACCTGGACTTCACATAGAAATGCATTTGCTGCTGTGGACCCTCCATAGGCCCCTGAAGGAACAACCAGTCCTCTCAGCCTCTCTGTCTTGCACATCTAAATTCCTAGGCTGGAAGTTGCCCGGTCACCTCTGGCTCTTCCCTTCTGTGTCCCGGCTCCCATCCAACAGCCATTTTACCATCCGTCTTTTTTCCAGTGGAAAATTTCAAACACTCAAGTGTAGAGAGAATAATAGAGCAAAGCCTCGTGATTCTGGCAGCCTTTCCCCCACTTATCAACCACCTGCCATTCTGGTGTCCTTCCCCTTGTCCCAGCCCAACCCAGCCCAGCAATCCTGACTAGCACATCATTTGATCTGTAACCATCTCAACATTTTCATTCTTCACTTCTTCCTTCAGTTCATCCTGCAGCTCCAAATCCTGAGTTGGTTCCGACTTCCCAACACCCCCAGGTTAGCTTTGGAGACCCACATCTCTCAACCCGGTGACGCTTCTTTCATAGTACTGTCCGTGAAGATATCTTGGCCACATCCACATCACCTCTGCCTGAACCTTGTTGAGAGCTCCCTAATGGAGCACCTTATTCAAAAACTGCCCCATGAAAGATCCTCCATTGTTATAAGGCACAGATGTGTGAGCATCTTGCCAGGCTCCCCATTCTGAAGTCCACATCCTGAGCTGTGCATTCCTGGCCTTGCTGAGAAGCCTCTCCAGTCCCCTGTCCCTCTGTCCCTCTGCTCCCTCCTCCGCCTGCTGGTCCTTCTAGACCCAGCTGGCGGGGGGGGGGGGGGGGGGGGGGAGCTCCAGGCTTTGGCTCACACTGGACTCTCCACTCTGTGCATGTTTGGCCTTCTGCCCCCATCTACTAGGACCAGACTCAATTTCATCCCCTCAAAGAAGCACTCCTCCAACTCCCCAAAGATGCCTTCTCGACCTCCTCTCACCCCCATGGCCTTTACTTCATTTCAACAGATGTTTGCAGACACTTCATCGGCACCAGTCCCTAAGAAGAAGCAGTTGTGGGCCCTGCCCTGGAGGCACCCAGCCCTCTGGGGGACATAAGCACCCTTAAAGGAGCACTGAAGAGGGAAGAGTGAATTTGTGGAAATAAGCGCATCACGTGTTCAACATGCAAATAAAATGCAAATGAAAACCACACAGCTGAGAAGACCAGAATCAAAGAGACAGACAATAATAGGTATTGCTGAGATGAGGAGAAATCAAAAACCCTCGCACACTGCTGGTGGGAGTGAGTGTAGAATGGAGTGACTGCTATGGAAAAAAGTCTGGCTGTTCCTCAAATGATTAAGCACAGAGTTGACTATTTGATCCAGCAGTTTTACTTCTAGCTCTATGCCAAAGAAAAATGAAAACATATGTCCATACAAAAAAGGTATGCATGAATATTTCTAGCAGCATTATCCATAACAGCCAAAGGTAGAAACAAATGTCCATCAACTGATGAAGGGATGAACAAAATATCCACACAATGGAATTTTATTCAGTCATGAAAAGGAATGAAGTTCTGATACATGTCTCAAAAACAGATGAACCTTGAAAGAATCATGCTACGTGAAAGAAACCAGACACAAAGCATCACAAATTATATGACTTCATTTCAATGAAATGTCTAAAATAGGCAAATCTTCAAAGTCAGAAAATAGATTTCTGATTACTTTGGAAGAAAGGAACGTTTGGGACTAAAGAAAGATAACTAAAGGCTTTCTTTTCTGGGGTAATAAAGTTATTCTAAAATTGACCCTGGTGATGGTTGCACACACCTGTGAATATACTAAAATCCATTGAATTGTATGCTTTAAGTGGGAAAATTATATAATATGTGAATTATATCTTAAGTGTTGACAAAAAAGAAATGATTCATAAAGCATTGATCATCCTCTATCCATGTCTGATCTTCCCACCAGACAGGAGCTTCCCATCATAGCAATGGCTTTGTCTGTTCACAGTCTCAGATATACATGGTCCTAGCAGAGGGACCGAGACAGAATAAGCATTGATGATAATATGCTGAATGAATAAATGAATGTGTTTGTTCATTACGCATATGAATGTCCACATCCCAAACTGCTACTCATCCTTCAATATCCTACAGAGGAGACTCTTCTCAGACAAGCCCTGTATGACCTTGTCATGGTTTGGATCTGGAATGTCCCCCAAAGGCTCATGTGTTCAAGGCTTGGTCCCCAGTGTAGCAATGCTCAGAAGGAGGGCATTTGGAAAGAGATTGGATGGTGAGGGATTAATCCATTTGTTTATTGCCGAATGGGCTAGTAGGGATTGGGGCCCAGTTGGAGGAAGTAGGTCACGGGGACATCTTTGAAGGGTATGTCTTTTCTCCAGCCCCTTCCTTCTCCCCAGTAACAGCAATTGCTTTGGGGAGAAAAGACAGGACTGGCTCACTGGCTCTGGAGGGACTGCTGACCTCTGGCTGTTCACAAGCTGTGGGAACAGCCTGCTGCTCATATGGCGGGGTCATTTACTCTCGTTAGGATAAGCCNCCCCTTCCTTCTCCCCACCCCCCACCCCACTCCCCAGTTGCCATGAGCTGAGCCGCTTTCCTCTACCATGACCTTCTGTCATAATGTTTTTGCCTCACCCAGGCCTAAAAGCAATGGAGCCAGCTGTCCAGGGACTGAAACCTCTGAAACCATGAACCAAAATATTTTTTCCTCCTTTACATTGATGTTCTCAGGCATTTTGTCACAGCAACAGAAAGCTGACTAACACAGACTTGCCCTGACTATCCTTTCCACCTCCATCCTGATCTCTGCCTCCCTCTGTCATGACAAATATCACACCAGGCCGTATTCCATGAAAAGTTGTGTGACTGTGCAGGACACTTTCTGATTCCAGATAGAAGCCCAGCATGTAGAAACTCCCCCACAACTGGCATCTCCACACCATCCCTGTGCCTCTGACCCCTACTTCAGGGCTCCTGTGGGGCCAGGCCTTGGGGAACCAGCTCACCCACCCTCCCTGCTGCATGGGTCTCAGCCTGTGTGAGCACCGAGCTCTTATTTACATGGATGATTCAAGGCTCAGGGTAGCCCCACCACCCCAAAGCCATTGTCCCAAATGGCATGTGACCCCAGCAGGCACGTACCCGCAGCTTGACCTGGGTCCTCTTGCGAAGCCACTTCTCGCGGGGGCTAGCGGGATTCAGAGCAGCGGGGTCTAAGCCAGCACTCTCCTTCACACTCACGTTCTCATAGCGCATCACCTGACCAACAGCCAAGGATGTCAGGCCCACCAGCTCATGGCCAGCCAGGTCCTCCCCTGTCCTTCCCACCTCCCAGCCCAGGGCCTTCAGAGGCTGGGGGCCTCAGGACCTGTCTCCTTGCCCACATGACCTGGTAGCTGAGCCCCAGCACTGTCTCTCAAATGGCTCTGTCTGTGGTGCAGTCTTGGTCCTTCAGGTCTAAACCTAGCATCTACCAGATCTGCACCATGCTCTGCCCTCCCTCCTGTAAGGTGACCCTTAGATAGACCATTTGGAGCCCTGATCCCAGTTCTCCACTTCCCAAGGCTGTTACCCCAGTCACACTTCCCTCTCGACCCCACATCATTGATCTGACACTTTGTTAGGTTGTTCTCTTTAGCATCCAAAGGTTCTGTAATGTTGCTCACCTTAAATTAAAAAAATACTCTCCCTGGAACCACTTATGCCTTCTCAATTTCTGTCACATCCCTGTTCTCCCATAAAACATTCCATGGAAGATTGAGCCTGGACTCTGTCTTCACATCCTCACCTGCCTCCTTCTCCTCTGCCCACTCCAATAGGCTTCTGACCCCATTGTTCCACTGAAGTCACTCTTCCCAAGGCCCCAGCAACTCCCATCCTGCCTAACTCAAGGTTCACTCTGATCTACCCACTCCAGGCTCTCCTCTGACCTTGGGGCATGTTCCTCCTGGTCTCTCCTAAGGAGTTCCAGGACTCAGCATCTGAACATCTCTCCATGGTGACATCCTTGGGACCCATCACCCGTTTTCAATGCCATCCAAGCTCTGACTATTCATCTCACTCCTGATGTCTTTCCTACACTCCAGGTTTATCTGTTCACCTTCCTTCTCAGCACCTAACAGGCCTGTGACACATCACATGGCCAGAAACTCAGCCTTGGCTTCCCCATTAGCCCAGCTCAGCCCCAACCCCAAAAAATGGCAATCCGGCAGGATTGCTGGGCTCCCCTCTGTCCCTCACAGCCCAGAATCAGTGAATGCTGCCACCAGAACTCAAATATGGAGGCTCCTCATCACCTCCACCACAGTATCTTAGCACTTAGTACATCTCTAAGTTGGGGACCGTACCTTAGTCCAAGCTGTCATCTCTAAGGCGTTCTAAACTTGTCTCCCCAGAGCACTCATGCTTCCTCTTGTGTCCCCCAACAGCAGCCCCCAAGTTTCCTTATCAAAATACAAGTCTGTGGATGGCTCTTCCTTGCTTACAACCCTGCTGCAGCTTCTTGTTGTAGATACATTAAAATACACCCAAGCCTTGACCATGCAGGACGGCCATCCAAAATGACCCCAGTGCTCCCCATCCTCCTTCCCCATCAGGTCCTCCCCACAGTCACTGGTCTTTCTGCTGCACCTGCTACCTTAAAGATGGGGACACTGAGACACAGAAGGGAGCAGCAATGTATTGCTCCAGTCTCCAAGTTGACACCCTGGTGTGTTCTCCTATGTAGTTTCTACTTGACTTTCCAGAAAGTTCCATTCTGTTAGCCACACAGAAGCCAGTGTTCTTTATAAAACCCAATCTCTAATAATGTCACCACCCCCTTGATTAAGTGTCCCAGTGCTGCCAGAGTGGAGACAGGACTATAGGGGAAGGGTGAACCTCTGGAGGGGCTAGGGGCAGGGTACAGTGAGGGGGCAGCAGTACCTGTCTCAGGATGAAGGAGACCACATCAGTAGACTCCCAGTAGCTGGCGTGGAAGAGGTGGGGCAGGGCCACCGTGGGGAAGGCGGTGAGGACATCGGGGCAGTACAGGGCATAGTCGATCCTCTTGGTGCCCCACCACTTGGCCGTGACTGCGGATCCAAGAGGAAGGTGAGGACAGAGTGGCCAAGGGGCAGCGTGGGACTCCAGCTGTACGGACCCAGTGGTAGATAGGCCACGTGGCGCTCAAGTTTAGGGCCAGAGCACTAATGAGCTCTGGGGAGTGGGCCGCTCTGCCTCCTTCCTTCTCACAATGGCCCGTCCACTCTACTCCAAGATGTCTACACCAAACTGGTCCCCAGGAAGGAAGACCAGACCCATAAAGACACTCAGGCACACCCCAGGGTGCTGCTCAGCAGTGATTTCCAGTGGGCTCTGGGTGAGGTCAGGACTGAGTCTATGCCTGGAGAGGTCAGGCCTTGGTTACAGACCAGAGTCCTGTCCAGAGTCAGAGATCAAGGCCTTTGAAGGGCAAAACTCAGTCCTGGGTCAGGGACAGGAGTCGAAGCTCCATTCAAGATCAGAGCTCTGTCTTGGCCATGGTCAGAGTTCAGGGCTCTGTCTTGGGTCAGAGGTCAAAGTTCTCTTTGAGGTCATTGCTCAGCCTGACCTCAAGGCTCTACCAACAGTCCAGCAGTCCCCAAAAGGCAGGAACCCCACCCAGGATTGCCTTGACCCCTCCTCCCTACCCCCGGGGGACCTGTCCTCAGCATCCTGACTGTGGACCAACAACCACCCAGAGCAAGGTCCCTCTCCCTCAAATGCAGGCAGGGCCCCAAAAGGACCTCACTCACTGCGGGAGGCACCCACAGGTGCCAGGCCATCCGAGGATTCTGAGCTGTCACTCTGCGAGCTGCCCTCACTCATCCTTCGTCCTGGGCGCTGGGACCTTGGGGCCTGAGGGAGTGAGGCAGGGGCATCCGGAAGTGGTGGGCTGCCCCGGGAGTTGCCCTCCAGGAATAAGGGGCTGTGGGTGTGCAGGGCATCAGCTGGAGGGGGAATGTCAAGGTCAGGGCAAGTAGTGGGTTTCCAACAGAGTTGCCCACTAGGTGCCAGCCCAGTGCTGGGCAGGAAGCTGGACACACAGAGGAACCAGCCCTGGTCCATCAGTCAGCTTGCACCCCGCAGCGCGCATGCACCCCGCAGCGCGCATGCACACACACACACACACACACACACAGCCGGAAGGGACTCCTTTTCCATAGTCTACTGTTGTGTTCCATCTCCTCTCAAGTTGTGAATTATGCAGGCAGGAGTGAGGGTCCCAACCATCTCCCCCAAACCCAATAAATAAAGCTGCAGAGGAAGGCTAAGGGAGATTGAAGAGGAGGTCATTGGGGTGATGTCTAACCATGTCTTCTTTTATCAAATTCCTCACCCCGGGGCCACAGAGGACTGTGGCTGAGCTGGAATGAATGGAATTGAACCCCAGTCTAGGAGCTAGGGTGGCCCCTGGGGGTAGGAGATCCCCTGACTAAAGAGGGAACATTGTAGGATGGACAAGGGAGGTTTGCAAGTCCTGCACACCCATCAAAGCTCTTGGCAAAGAAGAGCTTTGCAAAATAGGTCTCTGAAATACAGGATGCTAATGGGTTTTAGCCTTGATGAGTCACTTGCACAGTATCCGCCGCCCCCCTCCCCATCCCTGACCCAAACCTCCAAGCAGGCTTAAGCTAAACCTCCTCCTCGGTGGTGTGGAGCCAATGCTCTGATTTCCAAGCCTGGGATTATCCCCTCCAAGGCTGCCCCGGCCTGGCTCACTCTCTGAGCCCGGGAGGCCACACTGCCCCTTCCCCAAGCCCACCCCCCAGCTCCTGTTTTCCTGCCACCTTCATTTCTTCTCCACCTGTCCAAATGCACCTCCCCAGTCAGACCTTAGTCAAAGGCCACCTCTTGCATGAAGCAATGGCCCACTCCCCACTGTGCCCTTCCATAGTCCAGTTGGGGACCTTGGGAATAGCACTGGACATGGATCCCTAGACTTGCCTTTCTGACTACTGGACTGTTACTCTGTCCCCAGCCACAGGAGCTTGGCCAGGAGCCTATCAGAAGGCAAAGCGGAGATTTCTGACACCAAGATGCCTCATACAAAGCCGATATTTGGCACAGGTGGGTGCTCTGGAGACGAAGGAGTCAGCTGTTCCTGTTCGCCTCTCCTCCAAGAGCACAAGACCCTGCTCACATAAGTCACCCATCAGCCGGCCGCTTGGTGAGGCTGGACCAGGAGAGCAGCTCTGGAATACCACCTGGCTGGGGCCCAGCCTCCAGCTCACACACTCTCGGGGTCCCCAGAACCTACCGAGCAGCAGAGACTGTCCATCGCCCAGTGGGAACCTCTGGTAGCGGGGCACGCTGACGGGAGGCACCAGGTGGAACTTGGGCTCCAGCAGTGGCTCAAGCCGTGAGGCAGAGGGGTCTGCGCAGTGGAAGAAGCTGTAGACCTGGCTGCAGGCAGGACGCACCTGGAAACCTGGCGAGTGGGGTGAGAGGGGAAGACACATGGGGGAAACGCGCTTCTAGGATCTGCCCCCTCGGCCTTAAAAGGCTCCCTGGAGTCCAGCTTTGAGGAGCCTACTCTTGTGCTCGAGAACCTCTCCTGGCTCCCTTCTATCAACAGGAACAAAGCTCTTATGTCCAGTTTGGCATTCAAGGCCTTGCCAACTGCTTTACCCAGGAGTGCCATTTACCACTGCAGCCTGCGGCTCTGGCGAACACCTGCAGTTCCCCAGTCTGCTCAGCTACTTTCCTTTCTTTGTGCCTTTATTCAAAGGGTTTCCCAGGGGCCTTCCCTCTACTATTTCCGCTGGTCAGATGCCTTTCAATTCCTGCACCTCCCACATCACTTAGTTGCCACCTGATCTATGAAGCAGATCCAGGTTCCTTAGTCAGGTAAGCAACGCTCTTTGTTCAGACCTCCAGGGACCCCAGAGGAAGGATTGCCAGAACCGATGGAGCACTTCTCTGATTGACCAGCAGGTGTCTCCACGGAGGCCCCTGCCTGTTCCGTGGGTATCCACTGGACTGGACCGTGCAACCTCCAGGGAATCCTGGAGTTCTTCTGTGACATGGAGGGTGGCCCTGAGTTCTACCTCCTCGTTCCAACCAGAGCCCCTTCCTCTTATTCTGTTCCATGTCCTAGGTTGTCAGTAAGCTTTGGAGAAAGCATGGAACACTCTGGACACACGAGTTACGCCCCTGCTGGTCAAATCGCCTGACAAACGCATTTTGAAGGAACATAAAAAAACCTTCTAAGCTTCAGGGTAAGTGTCTGTGGCTACTCTTCCCACAGGGCATGACTGCAGGACAATGGGGTCAAATCAGCCAGGAGCATGTGACAGGGACAGTGAAATCCTGTCTGCCTTTGTCCCACCTGGGGAAATTGCCACTCCTCTCCACCCGCTTTTCCTCCATCTACCCTGACTCCAGGACCCTCCTAGCCCCATTTCCCACCCTCCTACTCCCCCCATTTTGAGACCCTGACAAAGGGGCCTAAGGACACACCGGTATCTCAGGTCCCAGTCTGTGCCATACCCACCATCCAGCCCAGGCAGCACCGTCTTCCGCATGGCCAGGACCAGGCCCAGGGGCGAACCAAAGAGGAAGAAGTCAGACACATCAAAGTCAAAGCGGCCCAGGCTGACCTCGGAGAGCTGGGACCCCCCAGCTGCAGTGAGCTCGGACTCATCCTTCAGCATGCTGGAGTGGATGCTGCCAGAGGAGGAAGACATAGGGGAGGGCAGTTCAGGGAAGGACAGGGAAGTCACCTAGCAGGACAGCCTGAAGCCTGAGAGCCGAGAGTCCATCCTCCATCTCAGGGGCACAGTTCAGAAGCAGAGTCTGCTTACCCGACACCATCAACATGAGCTGGCGATAATCTCAGCATTGGCCACCAAGACCCAGCCAACATTTGGCTAAAGCAGGGGTCAGCGAACTTTTTCTGCAGAAGGCCAGATGGTAAATATTCTGGACTTTGCGGGCCATATGGTCTCCATCACACCGATTTAATTCTGCCATCAAAACATGAGAGCAGCCACATAGGACACTTCACAGTATGTGTGGCTGTGATCTGCTACAGCTTTATTTACAAAAATGGGCTGAGCACCTGGGAAGTAACTAAGCATTCTGCACGCAGACAGGCCTGCCCCATGAAGCTGCCACGCTGAGAATTCCTGCACTGTCTACCAGAGAAGCCCAGCCTGGCCCATCCGCAGACCAGCTGGCTAGTGTCAGCCCTGCCAGGATGAGGGCTTTAGTTGTAACTCCTGTTGCAGACAACCCACAGACAGACGCAAACAGCTTGGTCTCTCCACCCCCCCTCTAGTCAGCAGATGAAACGGGGCTGAAGGAGAAAAACAGAGACAGGACACCACACACAGAATCCCAACCATTCCCATTCCAGGTGTGTGGAGCTCCAACTTGCATCCAGCCAGAGACCTAGAGCTGGGTGCTGAGGATCAGGAAGAAAACCGGGGACCTCTCTGGAACTTCCAGTGAGCATTAGGTACCACTTAGAGATGACAATATAACCAGGGAATGGTGTGATCTATCAATTAGCTGAATGCAAATTCTACTAAAATACTCGAGTTGGAGGAAAAACAAATTTAGAAGTAGCAATGGAAATAGTACAGGCAAGCATTCCACCCTCTGGAGTGAGAGTCTGCAAAGGTGAATCCCCAGATCCTCTGCCTCTCACAGTGTGAGCAGCTCACATGGAGGAAGATGAGGCTGGTGTTTAACCGTACATATTTCATGGACGGCGTGGCCCCCAAACACGTGCCAACTCTTTAATTGCCAAAGAAACAGCCATCTGTCCCTGCACCAGAGGGAAAGCTGGCTGTGTTGGACCAGCTACCAAAACCCTCCAGTTTCTTATCACTCTGCCTATTTGGGTCTTTCCTAAAGGATTTTTCAAGGATGAACCTTCATTTGCATGTAGCTGCTTTTCTAAAGGAGAAACCATCAGAGGAGCTTTAAATATTTCGAAGTTTAAACACACAGAGGTTGTGACCTAGTAATTACATCACCAGGAATCTATCAGAAGGAAATACAGTCATCACCCGGTTGTCCACAGGGTGGACATTCCAAGACCCTCAGTGGATTCCTAAAACCATGGAGTGCATTGTACCTTATATGTGCTGTTTTTCCCTATGTGTACGCACCTGTGATAAAGTTTAATTTATAAATTAGGCATAGTAAAAGAACAACAACTAATAATAAAGCCCAATTATTATAACAATATGTTAAAATGAAAGTTATGTGAATGTGGTCTCTTTCTCTCTCAAAATATCTTACTGTACCTTTTCACCTAAAGGAAGTACTTTATAGCTTCTCTTTGGCATATACAAATACCAACATTGTTACTCTTGCCATTTAGGGCCATTATTAATATGTAAAAATAAGGGTTACTTGAAAATAAGCAATGTGATGTCACCACTGTCAATCTCATAACTGAAATGGCTATTAAATGACTAACAGGTGGGTAGCATATACAGGGTAGATACATTGAACAAAAGAATAATTCACATCCAGAGCAGAACAGTGTGAGATTTCATCATGCTACTCAGAATAGTGTGCAATTTAAAACTTATGACTCATTTATTTCTGGAATTTTCTCGTCAATATATTGACACAATGGTTGATCACAAGAAGCTGAAACCACAGAATGCAAAACTGTGGATAAGGTAAGATTATTGTAAGCCTGATATATACATCAATGTTAATACACAAAGATGTCCACTGTAGAGCTATTTATAATAGAGAAGAATTCAGAGAGAAAAAAAGTATCCAGTTACTGGGATTAAGTAAACTGTTATCCATTCGCTCAATAAAGTATATTGCCATTAAGAATATTTACCAACTATTTTTAATTATATGGGGAACAGATCATGATGTAAGAGACTTTGAGGGAGGTTTTGTTGTTTATTTGGTTGGTTGGTTGGGTTCTTTGTTTGTTGTTTTAAGTAATACCATATGAAAAGTATGTTTAAAAATATAGAAAAGAAATACTCTTAAAATGTCAATAGTGGTTCCTGTGCCTGGGAGAGGTCGAGAGAGAAGATATATTATTATTTTTTTCTCTGTGTTTTGTTTGGCAGTGCTAGGGATTGAACCCAGGGCCTCACACATGCTAGGCAGGCACTCCCCCACTGAGCTACACCCACAGCCCAAGATGATATACTTTCTAAGGGTTTTAATGACCTCATGATACTTGTCACTTGTGTAAGAAACAAGGAGCATGGGAGGGAAATGAGACTTGAGGAGAAAGAAAGGAAAAAAGACATTCCTGCCAATTTGGATCTATGATTAATACTCCTTTGTGTTCTAAATAAATGTATAAACCATGCATTTAACCCTTGTTAGTTAACCATCTCTTCTAAAAAGTTAAAGGACAGTGCATGGAGGTCTATAACAGAAGTGTGTTGTTGCTGGGTGTGATGGCACACGCCTGTAACGCCAGTGGCTCAGGAGGCCGAAGCAGGTGGATCGCAAGTTCAAAGACAGCCTCAGCAACTTAGTGAGACCCTGTCTCCAAAAAAATATATATATATATATGGGGTGGGAGGGAAGTACGGGGATGTGACTCCATGGTTAAGTGCCCCTAAATTCAATCCCTGGTACTAAAAAAAAAAAAAAAGTGTGTTGTGGTCAAAGCACTGAACTGGGGACAGGGAGACCAGAGTACTGACCTCCGCTATTTGGCAACTGGTGGTGTGAGTGGCCTCCTCTGAGAAATAGAGAGGACACACACCTGGGATAGCTCTCAGAACAGGCGCCCATCTGTTACTTCACTAGATTCTTCAAACCATGCAGAGAAGTGGTGTGGGCAGTGTTGTTCTTTTGCAGAAGAGAAAGCTGAGGCTCAGAGAGGTGAAACAAATTGACCCCCAATTCTTTCGGCAAGTTTCAGCAGAGCAATGACAGAAAGCAAGTCCCTGGATCTCTATGCAGGACTCATGGTAAGTGGCCTGGGTTCCAGCATCTCAATATATCTCTAGGGGTCCCCATGGAAGGGTCTGGGACAAGGCTGTCTCCTGGATGCTTTGATGAAAAGAAGGCAGAAGCCAGGGCGGGGGGTACCTTGAGAGGAAGGCATGGTGCTGGGTGATGGCCTCACAGTCATAGGTGGAGGAATCGCTCTGTTTCCGCGGCAACGGTCTCTTGGGCTCCTCGTCCTCCACCCCGCTGGAGATGTCGATGTTGCTTTTGCTGAGCCGCTTGCTGCTGGCCAGACTGCAATCTTCCTCCACCATAACTGAGGTGTCCTTAGGGGCCAGGTGGAAGACAGGAAGCACTTCAGTCACAGGAGACTCTGGAGCCCTGCCTCCTCCCCCGGGCCACGAAGCCCTTCCTCCTGTGGTGCGGGGAGCTACACTTTCAAAAAGTGCCACGCAATGATGGGGCACAGCTATCTCCTATGTCCATGTCCAGATGGCCCTCCAGCTGTCTAGTGACATGAACCCCAATCAGCGCCCTGTGCCTCAGTTTCCCTACCTATGATAATAATCTTTAGCTACTCTTGCAGGAAGGATTGCATATAATCCTGTATACCATGATGTCACTGTGCCAACATGAAGGGTCAGCAGGACCACTCCCAGGGGAGGCCCCTGATCTCCCAGGGCTCCCAGAGACAAACCCTCCCCAGTCCCACCACCTCGCCGCACCTGGGTGCTGCTGATGCTCCCTTTCCGGCTGCTGCTGCCAGGGCTGTCCCCTGAGGGTCCCGCACTGTAGCAGATGGCATCAAAGGCCAGGAGTCCACCCACACAGTCCCCGATGAGACACACCTGTAGGACACACAGCTGGCACTGCATGCAGGCCTGCCCCTGACGACCCCCTCACCCCCAACACAGACAGAGCAGGGGTCACTTTCCCGTGGGGCATTCTCCTATAGAGGCACTGAGAGCCCAAATGGGAAGCAGGGTCATCCTGGGGTCCTGGTTTTATCTAGGGTCAGCCCAAGGACAAAGATCAGCCTGTGTTCAGGGGTCAGACTCAGCTAGGGATCAGCATGGGCTCCAAATCTTGGAATCTTAGCCTCATTTTTCCAATCTGCAGAAGGCAGGCAAATCCCAAATCTCAAAAGCCTCCATCAATCTCAGATGCTCTGATTCTAGAAGGGTCTGCCTTGATCTTTCTGGAAAAGACCAGCCTCTCTCCCGGGCAGCAGCGAGGACAGAGAACAGGCCATCCTACCTGTCCACTGAAGCCAATCCCATCAGAGGACTTGAGGAACTCGCTGTAGACCTGGTTGGCTCGCTTGATGACGGTGGCAACAGCATCCTGGTACTGCGGGGAGGAGATGGCCAGCAGGGGCAGGGCGGCCAGAGGGACATGGTCCTGGCTGCTGCTGAGGCAGCCCTCATCATGGCTGGAGGGGTTCAGGCTGCAGACAGGGGGCCCAAGGTAAGCCCAGCCAGGATCAGGGAGCGGACAGGTGTGGGGCTGAGGACGAGGAAGAGGAGGGCACTTGCTGGCCTGGCACTGGGCCCCCTGCTCCAGGGACTCTTCAGGAAGACCCAGGCAGGTGCTCGTGTGAGACAAAGCACCGGCCATGGAGACACGGGGAGCAGGAGGGGGAATTCAAGCCTGTGCTGACTGCTGTGTGTCCAGCCCGTGGTGTGGCACCGCCATGCTCTCCTGCCCTCTTCTCCATGGCCCTAAGGTCACCCCAGTTCCTAGGAAGAAGTCAGCCAGGGAGCCAACTAGTGTGGGTTGCGGGTGGGGGGACATAGCATCATGCAGATTTCTTGGAGGGCAGAAGGTCTGAAGTAGGTTTTCAAGGAAACCTTTGGAGAAGCTGAGCAGGGAGGTGGAGAGAGGGCATGCCAGCCGTGGGGCTCATACTGCTTGGAGGTGGCACCTAGCTGAATACACAGTATTGCAATCCCTGTGTAGGAGTGTTATATACAGAGCTCTCCCAGGCTTTGCAGAAAGGGCTGAGAGAGCCTGCCCTATGGCACCCACACTCCTAGGAGAGTGTCAGACTTCACATCACCTCCCTGCCCGCCCCCCCCCTTAGAAAGTCTCTCCCTTACTGGGCAGCTCAGACCACCTGAGATCACCCTCTCAGCAGCCTTCCCATGTCCACCTGGCTTGCCTCTGACCCCTGGTGCATTGTTGAGTCTGGACATAGAGGGAAGCTGGGAACTCTCCAGCCCTGCCCAGAGCCAGCCCTTCCCCAACAGTCGAAGCTCAGGCTGACCAGAGCCCAGTTGGATCCCCCTGCGGACCCAATGGAATCTAGGGCAAGTGACAGAGCTCAGGCACCCTCGGCAGGTGGCAGAGTCCTCATGATGTGCATAGCTGACACCACCAGCTATTCCTCATCTCCAAAGAACACAAATTAGAGGAAACAGGCCTCCATTGCAGCCGGAGAGATTTTAATTAGCTGAGACAGAACTCCCTCCCAGCAGTGATTACGGGGTGATTAATGGCCCTGGCAAGGAGCTGCCTGGGGGAGAGGTAAGCTCCCTCCCACTGCACCCTGGGATGGCCAGGCCATCCGTCTTCCTGGAGATAGTGGTGACCCAGCTCTGGAGGTCAGATGTCCTGCGGGTGGGGGAGAGGCGGGGTCCTAAGATTGATTAGGAACGAAGACAATTAACTCCCGGACTGATAGTATGACAACAGAGAGGCTGCCTTTGCCTCAGCAGCTCCCAAATCCTGCCACAAAGCAGGGATTGAGGAGTTGTTAAAGATGCAGATTTCAGGGCTCCCACCTCCCGGTTCAATGGCTCCGGGGGTGAACCTACACATCTTGCTTTTACAGTTAGACAAGAATCACACCAGGGACTGGGGCGATTAACTAGGTGGGGAACAAGCGGCCTAATCCCCTTCCTTCCTTCCATCTCTGATTGAGATCTGCCTGCAGGCGTCCTGGGAACACAGATAAATCATTCTCTGCTTACTCAGTGCAGGGAAAAGAAAGAGGGAAAGAAAAAGTCCAGCCCATGCTGGCTCCTGATCAACCCAGGACAGGGGGACTTTGGCCTTTCCAGGAACCCCTGGACAGGTTGTTCGGCTGAGGCTCTCCCCAGAGCCACATCTGGCTGAGCACACCTGCTCCCTTTTCCCTGGGTGGTTGGGAGCTACCCATGAACCCCAGCTCCCTGTTGGGATTTTCTTTCCACTCTCCCCAAGCCCCAGGGTGAAGGGGCTCTTGAGGCTCTGGCAAGGTCTTGTGAGAGGGGCTTGGATCCAGATAGAGGTGCCAACAGCTCTCTTTCACCCCTAGCTACGAAAAGTACCCAGCTTTCGTCTTCCAGTCCTAACAAGATGCCAAATGCTCTATAGGACGTGGGCCCTGCAGGTGCTCAGGTCTTTTGTGCAGATTATTGAGAAACCAGAGTATCCACCTGGCTCCAGGCACCTGCCTTCATCAAATTCAACAAGAATACCTTGGGGGCACTGGAGCCCTAAGGCCCAGGAGCAGTGGGTGGGATCCCCCAGAGGGTACCGACTCTGGAGGGTCCCTGGTGTCTCAGTTTGTCCCCCACAGATACCAGGACCTACAGTGGATGGGGACGCACCAGCATCTGCAGTAAGAGTGCTGCCCAGGGCTCAGCCTGTGCTTCTGTCCACACCATCCCTGCTCCTCCTACTCCGTGAGGTTCTCTGCCTTGTGTCAGGACCTCTTCCTACCCAGCCCACTCTCTACTGACGTGTGCTGATGCAGGGTGAGTGTGAGCATACACCAGCACACAGAACCCTCATGTGCACTCTGGGAGGCAGTTATTATCATTGCTGCTCCCATTTTAAAGATGCAGACACTGTGGCTGGGAGAGGTTAAATAGCTTCCCAAGGTCACATTGCAGGAATTCAAATCCAGGCTGATCTGAGAGGCTAACACTTGACTGTTATCACACTCAAAAGTCACCTCCTCTAGGAAGTCTTCCCTGGCCTTGTCTCAGAGTGCCCACGGTGCTCTGGGCCACCCCCATTATAGTATTTATCCCTAGCAGGCAGTAATTGCATAGCTTAGGAGTGAGGCTGCCTTAGTGTGGCTCCTGGCTCCATATGCTGGGTAACTCTGGGAGAAAATGCTGAACCTCTCAGTTCTCTTATCTGTGCCAACTGGATCAGGCCCACTGAGCCCAAGAACTGGACCCAAGGAATCATGAGCACCTTAACACGACACGACTTGCTCCCAGGTAGAAGACTCTTACAGACCACTTTCCACCAGGGATGCTTATGAGCCATCTGGATGTGACACCTCCCAGAGGCCTCAGCAGGCACCCCGCCCCCCCCCCCGCCCACCAGGTACCCCCATGGCAAGAGCAGCCCTTCCAATGTCCCCCTGCGCCCACCAACCCAGCTCGTGCAAGCGGAAATGGACTCACTTAGAGACGAGCGAGAAAGCCTCAGAGCAGATGGCAGGACAGGGGACGAACTTGATGAGGATGTGGCCCACAGCAGCCGGGAAGTGGGCACGCATGACCTTCTCCAGCACAGAGCCGAAGGTGTGGATGTCAGCCGCCTTGCAGGACGGGTCCCCTGACCCCGTGTCCAGGACATTCCCCCCATGCAGCACCAGCAGGAGAACGTGTGTCTTGCAGGAGCGCTGAGAGCAACCTTCCTGAGAGGGACAGGGTTGGGATAGAGAGAGGCAGGCAACAGGGGACGGGGGACATAAGGGCATTGGGGGATGGGGAGCTGTCCAGTCCTCTGTGTGGTAAGACCTCCGATGCACTACGAGCGTCTTGCCAGAAGTATATCAGAGCAGGAAGAGTCTGAAGAGACCCTTCGCATTCATACAGGAGCCTGAAGCTCTGAGAAGGACAGGGAGCTGCCCAGGGTCACCCGGCAAGTCAAACAAAGATGAAAGCTATGCAGCCTGTCTACTCTCCTAGGGCTCTTCCTAAAATCCTGACCATAGATGGGCCCAACCGTCTCAAAAACCCAACACACCTCGCTGTCCTCGTGGATCTCGATGCTTCCCTGGGCCGGGAACTTCTGTCTTCTCAGGGAAGCCCGGTACAGTTCTCCTGCGGAGGGGACAGAGGAGCATTCAGCATCTCCAGGACTCCCACGGCAACAGGACACTCCCCGGGCCCAGCTGGCCTCATAGCTCTTCTATTGAAGAGCGAGGATTATATCATAGTTAGGACCTGGGGAGAGTCAGCCGGTCCCGGTCCCTGTCTCTGCGGTCCACACATCATGATATGCTTTGTCCTACTAAGAAAAGAAAAGGAAGCGTGGCAGAGGTAGGGGTATCCTAGGAGGGGACTGTCCTGGCTTTTCTTCACCAAAAACAACAGCCACGGTGTGGTATCAGCTGATGACATCTACTTCCAGTCCTGGCTGTCAATCTGAGCCACACCTCCCTCTGAGAACAGCTGGAAGAGCTGGTGTGATGGTTAATTCACACCATGTCAGGTTGCCCCGGCTCAGGGAGGCCCAGATTGCTGGTGAAGCATGTTGGCTAGGTGTGTCTGCGAGGGTGGTTCCGGAGGAGATTAACCTTTGAATTGGGAGGTCGTAAAGAAGACTCACCCAGTCCACGTGAGTGGGCATCATTCAATCCACAGGGGGCCTGGACAGGACAAGAAGGCAGGGGAAGGGAGAATTTGCTCTCTCTTACTGAGTATGTTTGTCCGTCTTCTCCTGCCCTGGGATATCGGTGCTCCCAGGGCTTGGGCCTTTGGACTGGGACTCATACCATGACTACCCTGGTTCTTAGGCCTTTGGTCTTGGACTAAAACTATACCACTGATTTCCTGGACCTCCACTGGCCAACACATCATGGGACTTTTGAGTTTCTGTAGCTGCATGAGGATGTCCTTCACGATCAGTCTCTTCATATAACTCTGTCTATCCTGTTGGGTCTGTTTCTCTGGAGAACCCTGACTAATACAGATGGATAAATAATTTTTTAAAAACCGTCTGGTTGAGCCAGGCAGGGTGGTGCATGCCTGTGGTGCTACTTGGAAGCTTAAGGCAGGAAGATCGGAAGTTCTACGCCAGCCTGGGCAACTTAGCAAGATCCTTCTTCAAAATAAAAAGGGTTGGAGATGTAGATCAGTGGTAGAGTATCCCTGGGTTCAATCCCCAATACTGCAAAGAATAAAACTATCTATCTAGTTCGGGCAGATGGGAGCAGGGGTAGTTCGGAGGCAGAGCACTTGCCTGGTGTCTATGAGGCCTTGAGTTCATCCCCAGCATCACAAATGATAATAATAATAGAATATAATAATAAATATAAATATATATATATACATATATATACATATAACATATACATGTGTGGTTGAAGCTCTCAGAGTCATAGCAAGCCCTTGAACCATGATCCAGAGGAAGGTGGACTCTCAGAGAGGTATGGCCAACACTCTGGAGGACCATCAACATCACCCAGAGCTTTGGAGTGAAACTAGTTACTGCCAAAAAAAAAAAAATGTGCTCCTGACTCCTCCCAGTTGCCTGGCTCAACACCTCCTCCAGGAAGTGCTTCCTGGCACCCAGCCCTTCCTGAGCACTCGTTTCTCTAACACAGAGGTCTATAGCCAAGGGTGGAATCTGGCCCACCACCTGTTTTTGTAAATAAAGTTTTATTGGCACACAGCCAGGTTCATTCATTTACATATTGTCTACGGCTGCTTTCACACCATAGCAACAGACTTCAGAAGTGACAACAGACGTACAGCCCTCAGTGCCTAAAATATTTACTATCTAGCCCTTTACAGAAAAATGTGCCCACCCCTGATTTAACACCCATGCCCCCAAATGTCATGATATCCACCTCTCAGGTAAAGAGAGAACTCAAAGACACCCAGCAGCTGCCCTCCACCCCAAATTAATGCCTGCCACCCTGAGGAATCCTTCCTTCCATCAGGTCCACCTTGCCTCCTTTCCTTTCCCCACTGTGAGATGGATGCCATTTTCCAAGACCCACAGCTAAGCCATGAAGCACTTGTTTGACTTTGTTCATGGGGAGCTCGTTGCCTCTTACAGAAGCGTGGTCCAGATGAGAATGGCCTTTTCCTTCACACACTCCCCCTCTTACCATCCAGGAGCCTGCAGCTCCCTGATAGGAGTCACATCTGGGGACAGTCCTTCCCACAGGCTTCCTGGGCATCCCTAACCTACCTGTGTATGAGTCAACACCTCCTCAGCCACCACCAGCCCAGGAGGAGGGTGCTTTGCAAAGAATACCCAACAAAGAGCTTTTCTCCACAGAAAAAATGCAGTTTCTGAAATATTCTGCCCTCCCAGACATAACCCTGGTCAGAGGATAACTGTTTCCTAAGCGCCTAGCAGCTGACCACACAGGAAGGAAATCATTTCCTGAGTGATGGCTTTTAGGAGAAGGAGACAAAGATTTGTTCTGAGACCTGACTCTGCCCAGTACTTTCTGATGCTCCTTCCAGTAGCTCAAGTTCTTCTGCCTTTCAGACATACTTAAGACTTGGCCCACCAGGCGAACGCCTGTAATCCCAGTAGCTCAGGAGACTGAGGCAGGAGGATCACAAGTTCAAAGCCAGCCTCAGCAACTCAGTGAGACCCCTAAGCAACTTAGTGAAATAAAAATTAAAAAATAAACTGAGCTGGGGATGTGGCTCAGTGGTTAAGCCCACCTCAGTTCAATCCCTGGCAGAGAGAGAGAGAGAGAGAGAGAGAGAGAGAGAGAGAGAAGAAGAAGAAGAAGAAGAAGAAGAAGGAGGAGGAGGAGGAGGAGGAGGAGGA
>NW_025999899.1:1797453-1880814 GCF_001458135.2 Marmota marmota marmota
AGGAGGAGGAGGAGGAGAAAAGACCTGGCCCTGGTTTTGGCTAGGGGAGGCCTGGACTCCACCTTCAGAACAATAATAAAAGACCACAGGAATGGCCTGGTTCTACTGAGCACTTATTATGTGCCAGGCTTATATGCACTTGACATGTCTAATCTCAATCATCCTCTCAGTTTGGATGGATTTGCTCTTAGTCCCATTTTATAGTCAAGAAAACTGAGTTCAAACAACCCAGGTCACCTGCCCCAGGCAGGACACATAACAAGACAGAGGGAACCCAGCTGGAGGACCCCACATTAGGCAGAGGAAGATGCTTAGCCATGTGCTGCACCATCCTTCTGAAGCACACAACATCTCAGTGAGGTGGACGCAGCAATCCCCATTCTGCAGGAGAGGGCACGGAAGCACAAATTGACAATGGCACCTCAAAGATGAAAGTCCCTTTCTGCTGCCAGGAAACCTCTTCTTAGGACATGAAATGTTTTGTCAATAGGAAAAGAGCACACCTGGAGAGGAAACCGACAAGCAGCTGTGCTTCATGGTGCCTGCAGACTAACCTGCAGCTCTGGGGCAGGTGGCGCAGGAGGAACAGAGCGTGGCCGGGGCTGAGACCATGGCTGCAGAACCTGGGATGCCCCTCACCTCTGGGGCTGGGAGAGGCCTGGCTAAACCATAGACTTTGGAACCAGAGTGCTGGAGTTCAAGACGTGCCTCCTATCAACCGTGTGACCTGTGCCTCAGTTTCCTCATCTGGAACGCAGGATGCTATTATTAATGACCTCACAGAGCAGTGGTGAGGATAGGTGGCTCATCCGCACGAAGAACTTCAGGCAGGCCCTGGAGTAGAGAGGTGCTCTGTGTTAGTTGCTTTTGTTATTCTCCAGGCTCAATCAGGGGGCACAGAGCTGGGGCCACAGCTGACGAATGGAGCTGGAGGCTGATGGGGACATCGCCGCCTCTGCACTGGCCTGCCCTGCCGCCAAGTCCCTCCCTGAGCCCTGGCAGGCTCACCAGCCTCGCTGGGCTGGGTGCCTGCTTGCAGTGTGATTACAGGATTAAATGCTGTGATTGCCACAAATTACCATAGCGAGTCTATAAATAACTTGCAGGGAAGACATGAGGGTCCTGCTGTCTCCTGGGCACCATGCCCTCCAGTAGGTGGGGGCTGGAGCCTGTGCCCTCGCTGATGACACAGACTGAGGAGCTCCTGCCTCCTCCATCTGCCTGGAGTCAGCTCCTTCGGGCCCACGCCACGCTCAGGGCATTGAGTTGGTGGACATGTGCTGCATTCCCAGCCACAAATGATGCTGAGGCGGTTCCTGGCTCAGTAGGGACAACAGCCACAGGCTGGGACTGGGCAGGGCTGTCTTCAGTGCCATTCCATCCCTCCACAGCCAAAGGGAAGAGTCTCACCTCCTACGCAGCTTGGGGACAGAGACTTGCTTCCTTTCTGGGCACGGCTAGAAGTGTTTTGCTCTGGGCAAAGGAGGAGGGGCGACCTAGCCTGCCAGATCTACACTGTGGTCCATCAAGAGTTGACTACCAGGTCGGGTGTGGTGACGCATGCCTATAATCCCAGTGGCTCGCTCAGGAGGTTGAGGCAGGAGATTTGTTAGTTCAAAGCCAGCCTCAGCAATTAGTGAGGCCCTAAGCAACTCAGTGAAACCCTGTCTCTAAATAAAATATTTAAAAGGGACAGGATATGTGGCTCAGTGGTCAAGTGCCCCTGAGTTCAATCCCCAGTACCCGCCCCCGACCCCCCAAAAAATGTTGACTACCAGGACCAAAGCTACCCCACAGGAAGGCACATCTCCAGCTGTAGCAGAGGCCTTGGGGCCACCCTGACTGTGGCTTGCCTGCAAGGCTTTACCTTCCTAAGAACCAGCCATTCCTACCACAACAATTGAGGTCACTGGCTGTATGCACCCAAAGACATCCCTTTTTCTCTCCTCCTGGTCTTTGCTTATGCTGAGCCCTCTGCCTGCTAAGCCCTATCTCACTTTGCAGAGCAGAAAACTTCTACTTGTCCTGCAAAACCCTGCTCAATTGTCAGTGCCTCTGGAAAGCCTTCTCAGAGCTACCAAGGCCATGTGGCAATCCCACAGCCATGAGCTGGGCCTGGCTACTGCTGTGAGCTTACTTATCTATGGTCCCAACAGACTCTTGAATAGGGTTTATCAGCTCTCAGGTCCTGGCATTTTGGGGAAAACTTTTTGGAAGCAAATATCCCAGGACACACACAGCCATGAAACATCTTCATGCTGCTAAACCCGCAGGAGAAATCAAATTCAGGGAAGCCCCACTGGGAAGCACATTTCTTGAAAGTCCCCAGGGAAACTGGTATCTGGCAAGTCATAGAGCAAATGAATAAACAAATGCTTTTTGTTGGTGGTGGTGGTGGTGGTTGTTTGGTTGGTTGGTTGGTTGGCTTTGCAGTACTGGGGGTTGAACCCAGGAGTGCTTTACACTGAGCTATATATATCCCAACTCTTTTTAATTTTAGAACTGCCTAGTCCAGGCTTTGTGGTTCCACCTATAGATGGTTCCCCTAAAGAACTGCCACCGGGGGTCCAAGATGGTAGAGACCCCACAAGCAAGGGGCCCAGGACCTCACCACCAGGCTGTTTGTCCCTTCCACTTCCTGTATGCATGACCCTGTTCAGGTTGGGTCCCTGCTTTGCCCAGAGTTGGGGTGGGGGAACTGACAGGTGTTTTTGTGAGAATGTCTCAGGACAGGCTTTAAGAAAGGCTGGCTACCACAGCGCCTGCTCCCAGCGCTCTGCCAGCTCTGAGCACACCAAGCTTGCCATGGCTCCTCCTGCCGTCTGAAGAATGGAGGCTATTTTTGCTTAATCATAGCCTTGGAAAGGCACAAATCATGATCATCCCTTCTAATTACCCATGCACCACACTGCTCTTGAGACAAAAGCCAAGGTCGTCACCCACGCGCTTAGTGCCCTGAGCAAAGCAACACCCCAGCTTGGCTAAAGAAGACAACTATCTCTGCTGCTCTTGCCACCAGCTGCTAGAATCCACCAGGGGTGGACGCTGGGGGTGTCCCTGGCTAGCAATGACAACTTCATCTATCCTGCCAGCGCCCTG
Source organism: Marmota marmota marmota (assembly GCF_001458135.2). Classification (NCBI taxonomy): domain Eukaryota; kingdom Metazoa; phylum Chordata; class Mammalia; order Rodentia; family Sciuridae; genus Marmota; species Marmota marmota. The sequence goes on from NW_025999899.1 coordinate 1,800,553, forward strand.
GTGGTCACTGTCACATCCATCAGTCACTCATGGGGTCCACTGAGCAGAGCTGGTCCCAACTTGAGATCATGCAACATGCCCTAAGAAGTAGCTACACAAGTATTTAATCCTCAGTGGGCAGAAACAAAAATGTGTGCATAAACCCAGTGACTTTACCCTCTTGCCCTGAAATGAGATTTGGGAGATATAATTGGAAAATATCTGGGAAGAACTACAACCTTATTCAACAATAAATGGGGAGCTCCAACCATGGTCCTAATCCCCCAGGTAAACCCATGAAGAGAAAGATACACACACACACACACACCAGACAGACCATGACAAAAATCCCAAGATAAGACATGAACACCCCATCCACACCACCATGAAATGCGTGTGTTTGCTGCATTCCCTCCAAAGAGGCAGGAAATCTGAGATTCTAAACCCAAGCATGAGTGTGTAGCCTCCATGCCCAGCAGAGTAAGGACCCAGGGACCTGAAAGGACTTGCAGGAATAACCCCAGACTCACTTCAAGGGCCTATGGAGGAGAAAAGACAAAGCAAGAAATTGCAAATGGGAAATGTCACCTGTATCACAAAGCAATTGATTCCAAGTAGAATATTTAGTGTGAATTCCCAGGCAAGTCATGGAGCAAGTGAATAAATAATGCTTTTGTGGTGGTGGTGGTGGTTGGTTTTGCAGTCCTGGGGGTTGAACCCAGGAGTGCTTTACCACTGAGCTATATCCCAGCTCTTTTTACTTTTTATTCTGAGACAAGGTCTTCCTAAATTGTCTTGAACTTGGAATCCTCCTGCCTCAGCCCCCCCAAGTAGCTGTGATTTCAGGCGTGTGTGACAGCACCTGGCTTAAACAAGTTTCGAGGCCCCATAAAAAGAAAAGAAGAAGTGGCCACTCGAGTATTCACCTGGAATATTCTTTGCCCAGGCCACATCTCGTTGCTTGTGGAGTAAGTGGGGTGACAGGCTTAGGGCATTAGGGAGGAGGGACACGGGCAGAATGATAGATTGATCTATGGAGCCCACAACTCTCACCACAGCAGCTCACAGAATGTGGTCTGTACGTAGGGGACAAGTGCCAGACGCCACCAGGCTGCACTGCAAGGTTCTGTCCTGGCCCACAGGTGACCACTCAGAGGGTGTCAGTAACAGATCCCTACTGGCCCAGTGCTGGCAGTGGGGGCTCATCACCAATACAGGATGCAGATGGGACTGCACAGGGAAACACTAGGTCCTCTTCTGAAGGAGTCAAAACTTTTTTAAAAGGAGAAAATTGATTATCCAGTGAGATTTTCTTTAGGACACCAGTCGACAAAGAGGGAAGTAAACCCGCTCTGGCTGAAGCAGATTGCGGGGGTGGGGGACAATATAGCTGGGATCTTAATGTCCCCAAAGGCCTGTGAGTTGAAGGCTTGGTCCCCTGTCTGTAGCCCTACTGGGAGGTGGTGGAATCTCCAGGAGGCGGGGCCTAGTGGGAGGAAGTTAGGTCATCAGGGGAGGGCCCTGGAAGGGGATATTGGGACTCTGGCCCTTTTCTGTCTCTCTCTTTGCTTCCCAGAAACCTCAAAGTGTAGAGTCTTCCTCCAACACACGCTCCCAGCATATACTGTGCCACCACAGGCCCAAAGAAACAGGGCTAAGTTTCCATAGACTGGAATCTCTGAGACCACAAACTAAAATAGCCTTTCCTCCTTTTAAGTTGATTGTCTCAGGTATTTTGTCACAGTCACAAAAATTGATCAACATAGATGCCCAGAGCCCCACTTTCTCACCCCAGCCCAGCCCTGCCACTAGGCAGTTCCTTGGGGCTCCACAAAGCACAACTTCACAGCCACTGGCCTCATTCACCAGCCAGACCCCAGGCCACCTCCCCTGCAGGTGCCCCAGCCCCAACCTTTGCGAAAAACAACAATCTAGGTAGGGGTAGATGGAGAAGCCTGGGGCCTTGTATTAGAAGGAAATCCAACAAAATGTTGTCAGCAATTTTCGGGTTGCTGGGACAAGGGCTGATTATTTTTTCTACTTCTACTTTTCTCTCTTTTTTCAATCTTTCTCTAGAGAACCCATATTTCTTTTAGTTTTGAACTATTTATGACTACATCCATTGAATAGACAATGCAAGCTTGGGCTATATTTAGGCGAAGGGACATTTTCATACCAGTCACAAACCCCTACCTTAGAAAATACACACTGCCAAGAAAACAAAGCCAAATGTTGTCCTGCCCTCTGGGAACTGACAGGCTAATCAGGCGATATAAAAAGAAAAGAGATTCTTGTGAAGGAAAAGAAGAACTTGAAATGTGACAAGCGAATTAAGATCCTGTGTTTGAGTTAAAGAACCAACTCAATATCCCCTGCTAATTTCTATCCTCCTCGTTACTACCCAGCTTGTGATACCAAGATGAATCCCACACAGCACCTGCCTACAAGGAGCCCTCAAGCCCCCAAGATCACATGACCAAAATCATGTCTCATGGTGGGGCCAGGTCACATGACCAAAGGCTGCAAACACCCCTGAGTCAGGCTAACGAGGCTGCCAAAATTACTTCTCCACTTTTGAGGCTGCACAACCAGAGTCCACAGTTCAAAATGAGAAAGGGGACGATATTGACCAAACTATAGTTCGATCATGTGCATGCACGAATATGCCCCAGTGAATCCCACTGTTATGCACAATTATAATGTACCAATAAAAAATATGGGGGAATAAATGAGAGGGGCCTCTCTGCCCTGCCCCTGCAGCTCAGGTCACACTGAGGACACATCCGGAACTCCCTAGCCAAGGAGGAAAACTATAGAAAGTGGCTCGGAGGTCAAGGGACCCAGCCTGGAGAAGAGAAGACCCAAGAGGACCCGGTGGTTGCCTGCAGATCCGCACTGAGTCATGTTTGGGCCAAGAGAGCAGAGGGCAGAGCCAAGACAAATGAGGTAGGAGTGGCTTCTGGAGGGTCTCCAAGTTTCAGCATAATTTAGGAAATATTTACAACTGTTCCAGAATGCCCCATGCTGGCCTGGAGGCAGGAAGTTACACTTCACTGAGGTTACACAAGCAAGTTATGTAAGTGGCCACTTCGCAGGGAGGCTGGGGACAGAATATTCATCCAGGGTTGGGGAACATCTAGAGGGCAGAGGTCCTGCCTGTGACCTCATTAACACTTTCAGGTTCAGAATCAACCACATCCACCTGGATCCATCTGGTGAATGAGACACTAGCAGAGAGACTAGCCCAGACAAAGGCCTGACCCCTGACCCCTGACCCCTAACCCTTGACCTTTGCTAGGGTCTGGGCCCCAGAACCTGCCTATTGAAAATGTGTCCTTGGGCTGCCAACTGAACACCAGGAACCTCCAAAGAGTAACTCCATTGGGGGCATCAAGGGACTTCTCTCAGGGTGTAAGTGAAGGGATGAGGATTTGAACCCTGTTACCAGGCCATGGCTCTTTCATCCTCCTGAAAGTAAGGAATGGGAAAGGGGATGGTTTCTTTGCTTTTCAAAAGCCTCCATGTGATGGCCCTGCTCTGCAGAGAGAGACCCCTAGCAAGGAAGAAAAGTAGGGAGAGACTGTTTTGAGTTACAGGAGCTTGATTGGAACCTGGGGCCCAACCCTACAAGGATCCCCTGGCACATTAGCCCTGGCCCTGCCAGAAAGTCGGAAGTCAAGTCTGTACACACAAAAGAATGCAAGCACATGCCAGCCCACACCTTCCTTCTGCCGTAATCCCTTCAGAATGCTTGTGGCTTCCAGCAAAAGGAGAGGGGAATGGCTTTGACAAATGAAAAGGGGCTCAACCTCAGAACCCTAACCTAGAACAATGCTGCTTGAAATCACCGCCAAAATACCTTGCTTTCACCTCTCAGATGAGCCATTATCAACTCGGTAGGGGCCAGGATGCGGGAAAATAAGCTCTCTCTTCCTTCTTTGCTGATCAGAGTGAAAACCAGTATAACTCCGATGGAGGGAAATTTGGCAATGTCATTCAAAACGCCACACATGCCCTTGACCCAGCAATGCCAAGTCCACACACAAAATGATATAGGTACAACACTAACCACAGCCAAGTTGTTTATAATAGCAAAAGACAGGAAGCAACCTATCTGTCCACCAATAGGGGACAGGTTAAATAAATCGTACCACCACGGTGATCTGTGACACATCCATTGCCCAGAGCAACAAATCTGAGCATTAGAAATGTACCGAGACAGTTAAGATAATCATGCTGTGTTATTACCCTTGAGGAGCGAGGTGCAGAATGGAATGCACTGCATGCTCCCATCTGTGTGGGGGGGTATGTATAAAAATATATGAAAGAGAATATTTATGGATATGTTCATGTTTTCAGAGACTATCTGTGGAATGGAATAGAAGAAACTCATTATCATCTTTGCTTCTGGGGAGGACTGGGTGAGCGGGGCATGGGAGAGGGAGTGTCACTCGCTGTCTTCCATTCCTTTTGAGTTTTAGACCTTGTTCATGAGCTAGCTACTCTGAAGACAGATAAAAAATAAAATTGTTTTTCAAGTGCATGTAGCAGGATGATTTTTTTTTTTCTTTTTCTTTCTTTTTTCTTTCTTTGAGAAACAAATTTATGTTTTCTGCCTGCTCTGGCTCATTTGCCTCTGAGGTTTGTGACAGAGCTTCCTGGATTTCCTCTTTTGTTTCCAAAAAGTCCTTTTGTTTCCAGGAGAAAGGGATTTGAAGAGACAACAGATTCCCTCTGGCTGAAAAAAGAGATTCCCCACCCCCAGGCCCCGCTGAGCTGAGGGGAGGAGACAGACCTGTCTCCCGGATGGTGGGCCACTTGGAAGGCCTGAACATCTGTACCCAGGGGAACCTGGGACCCTCAACCAGGAGCTGCAGACTGAGACACCAGACTGGGTTGGGGCCCCTGTGCTCACCAGGGTGGGTGCAAGGGCTCCGCACACCCATGTAGATGGGCGCAGGCACACACATACACGGGCAGGTTAGGGAGACACTGGGGTGTTGGGGACAGTGGCAAGAGAATAAGGAAAGAAGTCCTGGGAGCCAGAGAGGGATCTCTCATCAGCCCAGCGGTTTGGGTACCTGGAGTCAAAATCAAGTTGGCTCCTCGAAACATTGAGGCAAGTCTGACTCCTCCATGAGACATTGGGGGTCTGCACAGGGTGGTCTCTGTGCCTCTCCAGAGCTACATGCACGGTCTGCTCTGTCACCAAGGCTAAGGCTCCCTTCCTCATGGTTGGGTTGGATCAGCAAAAGGCACCTCTCGAAGAATCGGGGAGAGTGGGGCTCCCTCCCCAAGACTGAATCATGGGCTGGATTTGAACACTGAGAAAATCTCCTCATTTCCCCCCACATAGTCCTTCCTCTGCCTTCCCACATCCTGGCCAAGGCCCCTGTGAGGTCCACAAGTCCCCACTGTCCCTTTTCCCTGCTTACCTTTCTCTCTGAACTCAACCACATTGGTCTTTTGGACAGTCCTGGAGCTTCTTCCTTTCCCCCTCACCCAGGGCGCTTGTGCGCATCTGCTGCCCTCTGCCTGGACCCTCATGCACCCCTGTGTGCAGATATTCCCTACAGAAACCTCTGTTTGGCTTCCTCAGGAGCCTTCCCTCCCTCCACCCCTCTCCCCAAAGCACCATGGACCTCTCCTGAGACACATCTTTATACTTTCAATGTTATGGGTATTTGATCATTGTCTTCCCCTCCTCCATCTCCCAGACTGTAAAACCCTTAAAAGCTGGAGCTGGGTTTGTTTTAGCATTTTGTCCCCCAAAAAACTATTATGGTACTGGCGTATCAAGGTGCTAATTAAATATTTTTTAAACAAATGGGTGAATGGATTAATGATTCCTTCTCATCTTGCTCTCCTGTGTCAGAGGCTGCGAGCGTCCCTAGCAAAACACAGGCGCTATACAGAGAGACCCAGCTATGTGCACCACAGACACTTGCTGGTCCTCATGTAGATGGATGCACCAGTGCATGACACACATGCTGAAGCATGCTCACAAATGCAAGGACACACACACACAAAGGAGCCAGACCAAGCCTAGACATACGCACACATGCAAGAAAAGTGCTCCCAAGGCGGACGTCTGCCACCCTGAGCTCATTAAAGCAGGCTAAATATAGCCCGTCTGCAGCTGTGCTCAGCAAGCTGCCCACACAGGCCAGGAAAAGATACCAGTCACCAGGCAGAGGAGTGGGGAGGCCAGCTGCGGGCAAGGGGCTTCATGCATCGCTCCTGTGGGGGGGTCCTCCTGGGTAAACTGCAGACTGGGGGTATGCGGGAAGGGAAGCTGTTCCTCTGGTTGCTAACCCTAGGCAGTGGAATGTGAGGTCAACCCATGTCCCCACAATGGGGAGGGTGACACTGAGCTAAAGATTAGAGCTTAGTCCAGACCAGGGCTGAAGTCAAGACCTAGCTGGGGATAAATCAGAGCTCATTGAGTGACTATGACAGAAGCTCAGTTTGGGGATGAAGATAAAGGGTCAGTCTGAAGCCAGAATCAGGATTCAATTGGGTCCATTGTTAGGGTTTAGTCTGGGGAAGAGAAGAAATTCAGAGTCCCGGGGGACTCCACTCTGATTTGCAGATATGACTGTGGGCAGACCCTCCCACACCTGGGACATCCTCTTACCACCCCTGCACCCATAGCTAGTGCCAGCGTTGGCCTTTGGGAAAACCATTCAGTAGCCAGAATGAGTCCAGGTGTCATGTGTCCTTTCTATTGCATGCAACATGGGTCAGGTTCAACCCCAAAGGCCACGGCAGTGAAGTCTTCCTGTCACAAAACCTGTCCTTCTGGGGTGGAGGTAGATAGAGGAAGCCCTCTCCTTCAACTCTCCTGTCCCTGTCCCATGCAGAGCCTGGACCCAAGTGGTTTTGACAGGAAGCAGAGGAAGCAGGGAGATTGAACTCCCGAGAGTTCCTGTGTGGCAGAAAGGACAGGAGAGGGGACCAACCCAGGTACCCGGGGTGATTGTGGAAAGGACCAACTGCAAGAAAAAGGGAGCTCAAATCTGAGCTGGCCAGGCACAGGGCGGAGCTCTGGAGATGGAGGAGTGAAGGGAGCTAGTGGGACCATCTTCCCGGGAAGCTCATTTACTCCCAGGGCATCTTCATGTTCTCACTGTGACAGGCTCATCATGATCATAGCCCTTCCCAGCCCCAGGCTTCAAGATCAAAGGGAACCTTGTGGGGAGCCCCCTGAACCCTGTGGAATCGCGAAGTCTAGAAGGGTCAGGGATGAGGAGAGCCTCCCAAGGAGGGATGAGGCAGGATGAGGGGGGATGAGGCCGGACCTCCTCCCACGAGGTTTGTGAGGGGGTGGGTGCAGCAGGAAGGAGAATTCCCATCCCAGGGAGCCAAGGGTGATGGCAGCTCACAGCAGGAAGTGGCGGGCCAGCTTCCTGCTTGCAGCTGTGCATCTGAGTCCCCAGTTATCCTTCCCACCTTCTGCTGTGCAGGAGGCTATGTGGGTCCCCTCCATGGGCATGAATGGAATCTCAGTTTCCTGATCAGCTCCCCCAGTGGGTGCTCCCCCAGAAAGGAAGCAAGGAGAGTGATGAGGGAGGTGAGGGAAGGGAAGCAGGGGCCGGGGGGACCAGGACTGCCCTGGCAAAGTCTTTCTGTCACTCTGGAGAAGACAGAGGGGGAGAGTCTGGAGGTGGGGAGACCAGTGTAGTGTACTGGAGGACAGGGCAGTCCAGGAAAGAGAAGACAGTGACCTCTGTAATCCCAGCGAGTAGGAAGGCTGAGGCAGGAGGATTGCAAGTTCAAGGCCAGCCTCAACAAACTGAGTAGGGCCCTGTCTCAAAATAAAAAAAATAAAAAGGGCTGGGGGTGTAGCTCAGTGGTAGAGTGTCCACGGGTTTAATCCCCATTATATAAAAAATAAAATAACAATCAATGGGCTGAAGAATTTTGGAACTGAAATGGTAAATTGGCAGTTTCAAGGCTGGTGATTCCCAGGTATAAACCCAGGGGGCAAAAAGAAGGGTAGGAGAGAAGGATCCTGAGTGCTCTGCTGGAGGGTCTAATTTGACTAGATGGTGATGAAGGTAGGAGGATAGTCTAGAAAGACCCCAGGTTTCTGGCTTGGATCTGAGAAGGATGTTGCCCTTCCCTTTGAAGACCAGAGGAATGAGCTTCCATGAGGAGGAGCTGAGTTCTCTGAAGCCCCCACCCAGCACCCACCAGGCATGCATAAATGTCTCCCGTGCTATAAGGAGGCAGGAACAAGGCAGAAAGAGAAGCAGACAAAGGAAGCCAGGAGATAAAGGCACACCAGCCGGGAGCAACAGGAAGTCAGAAGCCCTCAGCATGTTAGATCCAGAAGGGCTCATGGACAGACAGGACGGAAGACTGGGCTGCAGGCTGGAGCAGAAACTGCACAGCAAGGTGAAGAGAAATGCCTCAGGCCTCCTGCCCCCTAGTCCAAGGCCTTCCCTTCCTCTTCTCCCTGCTCCCTACCTTGCCTCTGCACACAATGGCTCCCTGAGCTTCATCTAGTCTGATTCCAAATTATAAGCACACACCAGAGGTGGCATTCTGCCAGGCCAATCTGTCCAGTGGCAGGATGAAGCCTGAGCTGTCTGATAGCCACAGAGGAGGGACACGTGCCTTCCCATCCCAGTCCACTGCAAACAAGAGCTGGCGACCTGGTGCCTGCACCTTCTCGAATCCAGAGAAGCCCAGCTCTCTCTGGCCATCTCAGGAGGAATTTCAACTGCTGTGATGATGGCTCTAAGGCAGCCATAGGACCAGCAGAGTGCTAATGAGACTGAGCTCCACCAGAGGACAAGATACCTCCCTCCCATCTGTACCAGATTCCAGTTGCTAAGGCTCATGCAAAAGCCAATGAGAGAGAACTGTAAGACGCTTCTTGTGCATCAGGTGCAGACCATGGCTTTGCACATGAATTTTCTCTGATTCCCTCAGCAGCTCTAGAAAGTAAAGAGTATGGCCATTTTTTCCACAATGAGTATACTGAGGCTCAGAGACATTAAGAAATGTGTCCAAAGCATCACAGGGACCACATAGAGATGCTGACCTTCAAACCCAGGCCTTAGACTTTTAAATGCCGGATATTATAGCACTGGCCCCAGGATTTTTTCTGACTCCAGGCTCGGGGTAATTTGTACCAACTCATAACTTGTTTTTGGAGAATTTTCAAAAACCCAGTGGAAATATTAATGAAAGTAATATGCATAGAAGTGTACAGTCAGTGGAAAAGCACATTAGAAACATAAGGCATTGCTATTATCCCTTTTTAATTCAGGTCACAAACTTTTATTTTGCCAATTCTGGATATGAAATAAACAAACACATTATCATCAATTACCACCATCATTTCATAAAAGAAAAATGATATTAATGCCAAAAATTGTAGGCAGGACATAATAATTGTGGAATTATGTGAAAAGTAGCCCTCTCCACTGAATACATTCAACATTATGGAAAAACACATTACAGTGTTGTTTTTCTCACTGCCAAAAAGGGCGGGTTTATACTTGGGGGGTCACTGGCCGTGACAACCTCCAATGTACAATTGAGCTCCAAAATTCTTCTGCACATTGACTGTTATCTTTCTTTATTCTTTCAGTACTGAGGAATGAACCCATGGGCCCTCCTCTATCACTGAGCTACACCCCCAGCTCTTTTTATTTTTTTATTTTGAGACAATGCCCTGCTCAACTGCTGAGGCTGGCCTTGAGCTTGCAATCCTCCTGCCTCAGCCTCCCTAGTGGCTGGGATTACAGGCACGCACCACAGCCCCTGGCTTCATTGACTATTATTTTTTATTAAGCAAGAGTATCCTTAAGGAGCAGAATCTGTTGACAGCCTTCAGCAATATAATTTTGACTAAAATTGATAACCGTGAAGGGGGAAAAAGACTTTGCCACTATTGAAACACAATTTTTCAGACAGGTCCAGGAGAAACTAACTGTCCTGTCAATTCAGTTGTGTCTGCGGGAAACGGAGCTGTGGTTTGGCCTCCTGGAGATAAACCCCAAGTCAAACGGCTGTTTTCATTTCCTAAAGACCCAACAGGAATGGTCTTTTCCTTTCCCACATCCCTGAGGAATGCGATGGCATCCCTGTTAACCATGTTTTTTTTTTTTTTCACTTTATGATGATTTGGCATCCTGGGGGTCTTCCTGGCCAGAGAGAACCTACCCCTCCTTCAGCTGGCTAATTCCCACAGAAAAGAAACTTGCCCAGGGGAACACACTTTCACAGGTGACCAACCAAACTCCAAGCCACACCACTATCTGCCTCCTTTAGCTAACATTCACCCTTTAAGCCACTAATTCCCCCACCCTAAATCACCTAGGGCCAGGTGCCCAACAACTAGGGACCTCTGCCACCCAGAGATCAGAGACATCATTCAAACCAGCCCATCTTCAGCTGTCCCCCACCTGTCCCGCCTTTCCTGCCTCAACAAAGGCTGTGGTGTATACCTTCGCCTCCTCCTGCCCAGCCCTGAGGCTCTCTGGTGGCCCTGCCGGGCGTGGCAAGACATGCCCCTGTTCTTGGAAACTACATAATAATTTCATCTTCCAATGGCCTCAGTCTCTGTGTCATCACCCAAAATCACCTCCATAAACTAAAATCCTGCAGGCACATTTGGAGTTAGCCCTCTCTCTCTCTGCCCTGCCCTTCCTCCTATTGGGTGGGCTTGAGGCTGGGGACTTGAGTAACCAGCCCCTGGTCACACGGGGGACTTTGTCTATGAATTGCATCTGAATGTTAGAAACCCAGAAGGCTTCTCTGGAGGCCTGTGCGCCCACTCAGGGACGGGCCCCAGGTTGTGGGAGGCTGGGCTCAGGGACCTCAGCTGAGCAGCAGAGGATGGGAGAGTGTACAGGAAGGCATCCGGCCTGGGCCCAGGGAGGCGCTGGGCAGAGTGGGCTGAGCCCCTGATAGCTGCAACCATGGGTCAGAACAGCAGGAAGGAGAAGTCAAGGAAGTCCTGAGAAAATATACATAGAGACTCCTCTCCCTGGCCCCAGCCTCTTGTGGAAACTCAATACGCTGGCAGTAGACACAGGACTGCGAAGCTACCCACCAAGTCCACCCAGGATGTCCAGGGCAGACTCGGCCCGCAAACTGACATCTCCTAGGACCCATCCTGCGCTTTTCTCTCATACATCGGTATGACCCAAAGCACAACAAAGACAGGAAACACCCGGATGCAACCACAGGAGCCCCGTGCTCGGCAGAGAAGGCCTCTTCGCAAGGGATTGTGACCCATGCATGGCATAGCCTTGAATGACCTCATTCACTCTGACCTCTGTCACATCACCATGGCGCCACCTATGGCTACTGGGAGTTATGTCACCTGAAGGAGGTCATGGAGGTGTCTAGCCCAGCTGTCTCTGTAGATGAAGAGAACATTTCACCAGGTTTCCCACAGTCCCATTGCTTTGCTGCCCCTGCCCCTCGCCCACCAGCCTCACCTCACCCTCCTTGCTCCAGCTCTGACAGCTGAGCTGCCCGGTATGGGGTGACACGGGAACCCGAGTGTCTCAGGACAGTGGCCCAAGCTCAGGCCAAGTGACCCCAAGCTCATTGTTCCTGCCTGTGGGCAAGATAAGGATGACCCCACCACCCTCTGGGCTCTGAGTGGGTGACAGGGGACCCATCTCAAGGGCTCCATGGGGTCAGGCTTAACTCACGCTGCTTCTCCTGGAGGATGCTGGATGTGCACGGCGCTGTCCCTTCTCCTGTGGAAACAAAAGGGACGTGAGCAGACCAACCCTGGACTCTGCTGACCAGGCCCTGTGCCTCCTGAGAGCCCCTCCTAGGGGCTGCCTCTGTCCCTCCACTCCAGAGCAGAGGAGCAGAGGTCTCACCCACCACTTCTGACCCTGCCCCTCCTCCCCACAGACTTAATCCCGGGCCTTTATGCAATTCACAGCTGGGAGCCCTCATGACACCTGGCCTGGTTCCTGTGACTGCCTGACCTTCTCACAGCCATCTTGTCTGACTCCCTCCTCTCCCAGCTCAGTAAGCAGCTGGTGACCAGGTGCTGCCTTCTGCCCACCCCCCAGTCTCTCCTGAGGGTCAGTGCTACATGCCATGTTCAGGCAACTGCCAAACGTCTCCAGTCCAGAGCTCTCTCCTAAGTTCTTGATCTCAACATCCCACTGTCTACTGGGCTTCTGTGGAAGCTTCCCGGGTCCCTCCTACTCACCATATCACCATGACCCTGCTTCCTGAGCGAGTCGGAGCTTCCCCCAGAAAATGTGTCTGCAGCTTCCCCCAAAGCCCTGCTTCATTGAGAAGGGGTTCCTGGGCTCAGAGGAAGGCCACCTTCAGGCCTCTCCTGGGGTACAGGACCCTACCCCACTCCAAGCTGCCTTGCTTCCTCCCCTTAGGGCTCTAAGGCAGCTCCATCCAGGAAAGACCTCCATCTCCCCAGCCAGCCAGCCAGGGCCTGATGGACAGCTCCTGCCCTGAACATGCCTGGTTCCCCTCTTGCAGCCAACCCAGAGGCTGCCAATAGAATTGCTCATCCCATTTCCATAGCTGTCTGCCTGCCACAGCTGCCTTCCCGGTTTATATCACCCAGATCCTTGTCTGTCTCTCTCCAGCTTGGAACCGGGGCTGCTGAGCTCTCTCAAAGGTAGGCAAGAATAAAGAGTGAGAAGAACATATAGCTGGAGTTTGGAAGCTGAGATTCTGTTCCAGACTCCCACTGACCCTGCTGTGTGACCTGAGATATGTCCCTCTCCCTCTCTGGGTCTCATTCCTACAAGACACTGCAGGATCCAGTATTCTCTAATGACCCTCCCAGCTCTGAAAGCCCTTGGGGTGTTTTGTGTGATGGTCAGACACCTGGATTCAAATACCAGTTCTTTCATTGACATGTACCTTTGGGCAAGTTACGCAATCTCTGTGTCTCATTCTTCTCATCAAGGAAATGGAGATCGTATGGGTCCCTACCTCAGAGGATTATTGTGCAGAGTAAATGATTACAAAGTCCTCAGAACACAGGCAGGTAATGACAGCCATTCAATAAATGAAGATTGCTCTTCTTATTGTTTTATTTTCTTATTTGCTTTTAATGACTGATTCGAGACCTTGTCTCTTTTGTTTTCACATCACCAAGTAAAGCCAGATGGAAATGACCAATGTCAAGACTTGCTCCAGTTCATGATGCTCCCCAGGCCCAAGGGGCACGACAGCCTGAGCCCAACAGGGGCCCAGTTGGAGAACAATGGCCTGGGCCGCATGGCGTGGCCCCCACCCAACATGGTGGCTGCAGAACGTTTCCCAGGAGCTGCAGCAGCCCAGATGTGGATGGGAACAAAGAAAGATCCAGTGTCAGATGCACTTGTCAAGGACCAACGACCAGCACCATGTCTGAACACCGCCTGAGGCCCACGGTCCCTTAGGTGCCTCTAGGGAAAGTCACCTTCTGCCACCACCACCTAACAGAAATGAGGTCACATGCCCCCAAAATACCTTCTATCTGCCAAGAGTGGCACCTAGGGCCTTGGGAGATGCAGAAACGAGGAGGTCAAGGTGAATACAGGGAAAGAACAGAGGTGCACAGCCCTAACTGCAAAGAAGCATGAGGAACATGGAAGGAAGAGGAAGAGACCCTGTCGGACCCAGGGAAGCAGGTGGCAGAGTGCGATTGCAGCTTCCACGGGGAGAGGGAAGGGGAAGGCGTTCCAAGAGGCCAGCAAGACCATGTCCATGACAGGCCAAGACCATGGAAAGCAGAGAGTGGGAGGGGGTGGCCCTGGGCAGGAAGCCTGTTTATCAATAAGAAAACTGAAGCTTGGAGAGGCGGAGGAACCTACAAACTTCCAAATCTCCTGCTTTATCTACTGCACCCAAACTAGCTGCATAATCAGCAGGGCTCCGTGAGAAAGGAAAGGAAATGGTGCTGTTCAAAAAGCAAGAAAAAACATGCTGCTCAAACTGCTAAAAGATCTTTTTTTTTTCTTTTTCTGGATGACCCTCTTGATCGGTCATGATGCTTTGATTCACTACTTAGTATCATCCTCCTTCATGCACAGGGTGACCCATGAGCTCAGGGTTGACCCTCGCAGCCCTGGGTCCACACTCCCTGATGTGGCACACCAGCTCCCTGGTGGCCCTGCTGCCAGCCACTGGGCCCATGCTGGTGCAATGACCAAGAGCCAGAAAGGTGAGGCATGCACCTCGGCTTTCCTCGGGCCTGCGCCCCGATCCAGGCTAGACAAGCGCACTGCAATCCCCACACCAAAAGGCACCAGGTTCCTAGACAGGGCTGGGGGGAGACTTGCTCCCTCTGAGTCACCTTTGGAATATTGCCAGGCAGGGACAGCTTCACCACCCCAGACACAGAGGGGCAGGAACACCTGATCCCAACCTGTCTGCCCTCAGGCTCCTGCATGGAGGGAGGGCAGCAGCTGTCTGTCTACAGGCAGGGACCAGGAGAGGGAAGCGGTAGGGCTGAGGAGCCCAAGGGAAGGAGAGCAGGAGGCCAAGCACCATCCAGGGACCATGAGGCAGCGCAAGGTGGGACCATACATGAGCCAAATGTGAAGCCCCTGGCACACACAGCGTAGGGCTTCACTTACAAAACAAAAGCTTGGAGGTAAAATGATTCAGAATTTAGAACAGTAAAGTCCAAACCCAGAGCTCTGTAGAACACAGATCATGCTGGGCACGGTGGCACACACCTGTAATCCTAGAGGCTCAGGAGGCTGAGGCAGGAGGATCATGAGTTCAAAGCCAGCTTTAGCAATGGGGAGGTGCTAAGCAACTCAGTGAGACCCTGTCTCTAAATAAAATACAAAATAGGGCTGGGGGTGTGGCTCAGTGGTCAGTGCCCGAGTTCCATCCCTGGTACCACCCCCTCAAAAAAATTAGAACACAGATCACAAACCCTGATTACAACACAGACATCTCTGGTGTTTCCTGAGCACCTACTGGGTGGCAGACCTTGGAGGAGGAAGGAGAGTCCGCTGAGGGATGGGCCAGGTCTGACTCATCACCTCCAATGTTCTCACTCCAGGCCCGTAGCAGCTCCACGCCTCGACAGTTTATGAGCCTCTGATCCCATTCTCACTTTTCATTACCAGAAAGCAAACATGACTTTGAGCACAGCAGGATCTCCAAGGGCAAGGGGACCTGGTGGGGGGGTAGGGCGAGGGCCTGAGAGCCAGGGAAGCAGGAGTGCAGAGCTGGGGGAGGAGTCAGGAGGTGGGGGACCTTGAAACACTGCTTGGGATTTTCATGGGCAGAGGGAAGAGAATTAGGAAAAGAGGTCAGAGCTCAGCTCTGGGACTCCTCACAGCCGGCCTGGAACGTAGCCAGAGTTGTCTAATCCTTGAAAGCTGTACCTGGGCACTCAGGGGCCGCAGGCTCCACCCAGGGCTTCCCCACTTGTGGAATCATTAAGACTGATGCCCCAAAGGCCCCCTAAACAAATAAGGAAACTGAGGTTTGGAAGGACAAAATCACTTACCTAATGTTCAGATCTGGTCCCTCTGACCCCCAAGTCTGGCCAGCACTCTTCCCTCCAGCTCACCTGCTCGTCTGGGTGTTTTAGGCAGGGGCTTTTTCTGGGAAGGGTCTCGGAGCCAAGGGGGAGCCATCAAGACAGAGAAGGTGGCCACAGTCAGGACTGAGGGGAGGGAAGGAAGGGAGTAGAAAGGGGCTGCTTGCAAGGAATGCAAAGGAGAAGCGTCCAGAGGCCTGGGGACTGACCAGAGTTGCCCCCAGGCTCAGTGTCCCCTACAGGAAAACCTGAGCCAGGCATCCAAGGGGTCTGGAAGCCAATGAGGCCACCAGTGTGGGCAAGAATGAGCTATTTGACAACATAAGTGCGGGGCCCACATAGCAGGAAGCTGGTCTTTCTGCTCAGTTCAGGCCGGTTCCATCTTCCCTCAAAGCTGCTACCAGCAAGAGAAGGGATTGGTGGACACCCCCAGCTTCCTGATTAGCAGGCTCCCAGGACGAGGGCGATTAACCAAATGTGCAGCTGGCTCCGAGTCGCCTAAATGAGACCCCACTTGGCCTAGAGCTTTCCAGGGCCCCTGGGCCCCGCAGCCTCGCCTCAGCTGGAGCTTGCTTCAAGCGCAGGAGCTGCCAGCAGTTCCTGCAAACAGGACAGCTGCATAGACAGGGCGGGGGACAGGGACAGTAATGCCTTCGCTGCCAGCCCCAGACTGTGGTCCCACAAATTCTGCCTGTGCTAAGGTCACGCAGCCCTGGGAGTCTGAGCTACATCATCTGCCAAAGAAGACACGTTCAAGCCCCGCTAAAGGCTTCCTGAGTGATTTTGTACTTCCTCTTCCCAGCTCCCCACATCCTGAGCTCCTCAGAGCAAAAGGAGGCACCACGAACAGGATGGCTTTCCACCAACACCTGAAACAAGAGAAGCTGCTCCTTGTATCCAAAGTGTGGGTTGTGAGGTTTGCTGGGGCAGCCATTACAATAGACTGGGCTGTGGGCAAGAGGAATGGGGAATTCTCCTCCTGGTCGGCTTGGGCGTGTCTGGGAAGTCACACTGGAGCAGCCCCACGAGCAAGAGAAGCATGACTTTGCCCTGGGCTTGCCCCTTGCTGGCCCTTGGGAGCTCTGGCCAGAATCTGGCCCAGTGGTGATTCAGCTTTTGTAGCAGGGCCGGGAAGGAAGTACCCTCCTCCTATTTGGGGTGTCCCCAGAACCTGGGCTACAGGTGAAGATTCAAGCTCATTACCTCTCACCTAATCTGCAGCAACTACATTCATTCCTGGCCCCTCTTTTTATCTTTCACAGTGGCTTCTAGAAATATCTTTCTAGAAAGTGGCTCATTAGTCCCCTGCTGAAACCAATCTAAGGATTCCCATGGGCACTTTCAAGAAGAGACCCACTCCTGAGCCTGGCATTCCAGTTTCCCACCTGGCCTCTTCTCTGAGACCTTCCCATCCCTTTTCACCACCCGCTCCCCAACACCGCACACCCAAACCTCAGTCAAGAAGAACCCCGTGTGGGTCCCCAAGTCTCCCTGCTCCCACACCCCCTTTCCCATCTTGGCACCTGCCTGCTGCACTCTCATCTGTTGGAGGCTCTCATCTCAGAAAAGGCTCAGCCCCGGCTCCACTTCCGGTTCCCACTTGTGGCAGAGCCATTAGCTCACTGAACTGTAACTGCCCTGAGTGGGCCTGAGGATGTGCAGTCTGTACAGGAGCAGCTCAGTTCTGAGACCACTACTGAGTCATCCACACGTCCCCAGCATTGACCTGCACAGGGCCTGGCACAGAGCCATGCTTAAGTAAGAGAGGGGATGCACAGATGCATGGATGCATGATGAAACCCCGGACTGCCTTGGGGCCAGGAAGGGAGGGAAACCACACACCCCCAAAGGCACAACTGGAAGCAGCCAGGTGAAGGAACCACTGAGCAGTGCTGGTGAGAGGGAGGTGGTCTGGGAGAGGCAGGGCCATCTGGGAGGCTTCTGGGAGGAAATGAGCAGGATCTTGAGAGCTAGAAAATAAGTCAAGGGAGGACTGGGGCAAAGGTAGGAAACTGAAAAGCTCTGAGTAGGCTGGAGGGTCAGCAAGCAGCCCCCTGACCATTTGACTAGAACATGCAGTGATTGGAAGAGGAAGGAGGAATGGCCCAAAAGATGTGAGTGTCAGAGTCAGAGGGTCACTTTGGCATCACATGATTTAGCAATGATTTGACAGACCCTTTATAACGTCCCTCATGGTAGCTACTCCAAAGCTGTCTGATTCTGGCAGTGATAGGGAAGTTACTAACCCTGAAAAATCTTGATGGTCAGAAGAAAGCCTGGGAGAAAATTGTGGATAGCCTTCCTTACCAGGCTGGGGAATTGATACTTCATTCTTCAGACAGCAAACACCTCGTTGTCAATTCCACAGCCGAATGATATTACTGAACTTACATTTTAGAAATATCACAGCTGGATTGCATAAAGAGGGTAAACTGACTACAATGACCCAGACTTCTTCTTCTGCCCCAAATCCCTAGAAATGGCCTTCATTACTTTCCTATGACGTAACGTTGAGTAGCAATGTAAAATAAGAAGGGATGTCCTTTGCTGACCAAAATTGTGTAACGTTCCCAAAAGGCAGAAAACAGAGAGATCTGATGGAAGAAGGCAGGACTGGCTACATTCATTTTCAGGTCCCCAAAACAGAACCGTGGTGTCCCTTATTCAAAAGTATTAAGAATTGCAAGATGGCGATGGCAGAGTATAAAATCAATCACGGAGCCTTCTAAGTGTGCAGTCTTGTGTGACTGCAAAGGTCAAATGCCCATAAAGCAGCCCAGAAGAGAGGAAGCCATAGATTCTTTCCTGCAAAGAAAGGTCTGTGGCCAAGGCAGAGGCAGCTCAGAGGGCACAGCAGGCTCGTGTACGGGAATACCCGGGAGCAATGGAAGTTTTGCAATTATCTGGGTGTCCACAGTAGAAGAGCCAGTACTTTGGTCCTTTCCTGACCCCTGATTGTGCCAAGCAAAAGCATCTGTCCCCAAGTGTGAAAGAAGATGTATGTATGAGGGATAGGACACCCTGGGAGGCTGAAAATACCCAAAAGGAACAAATCAGAAGTTACTGGTTCAGTGCACCCCGCAGCATTTCCTACCCACCCTAATAATTAGATGACAGCAGGCTGCAGTAAACAGACAGATCACATCCCTGAGAGTTAAGCTAACAGGGAACTGCAAATACGAAGTGGAGTGCAAAGCCAAATATTGCTAAATATTAAAGGAAAGCCAATACTGCTGAAGAAAGATATTAAACTCAAAGATGGGAGGGAAGAGAATACAGAGAAATGGGCCTGGGGTTTCCTTGAGCCAACTTAGTAGCACAATCCGTAATCATTCTTAAATTTTAACGTGCATCAGAATCACTTAGAGGTCTAGTGAAAACAGATTCTGAGCCCTACTCCCAGAATTTGGCTAATTCATTCTGGGTGGGGCACCCTCACTCACATTTCTAACAAGTTCCCAAGTGATGCTAATGCTATTGGTCCAGGGACCATTGTTTGAAAACCACATATCTAAATGCAAGAGTTGGGGGTGAGTGATACAAAAACATAGCTCTCTGGAAAGTTGAAAGTAGATAAATTGATTAGGGATGCATAGGCAGTGACTGCTTCCTTCCTGTCAATGAGAATGTGGCCATGCTCACACTAAGTTTATTTCAGGAAAAAGAAGACCGGATTGCAAGTATGAGTGACAGCTCATAGACTATTAGTATGAATTATTCTGGAAGAAATATAAACTGTGCCAGGCGCCATGGAGCCCGCCTGTAATCCCAGCAGCTCAGGAGGCTGAAGTAGGAGGATCGTGAATTCAAAGCCAGCCTCAGCAATGATGAGGCACTGAGCAACTCAGTGAGACCCTATCTCTAAATAAAATACAAAATGGGGCTGGAGATGTGGCTCAGTGGTTGAGTGTTCCTGAGTTCAATCCCTGGTACCCACCCACCCCCAAAAAAATATAAATCATGAGCATAAGATGTTAGCAAGATGGCAAACCCTGCTAAGGACCAAATGGAATTTATCCCAGGAATGCAAGGTTATTCAACATACAAAAAACAACATAATACACCATATTGATGGAATAAAATACAAAAATCACACAAGTATCTCAATAGGTAATGCAGAAAAATCATTTGGTAAAACTCAACATCTTTCCATAGTTTAAAAAAAAATCAAAAACTAGGAATAGGGAGGGAAATTGCTCAACCAGATGAGCATCTACAAAAAAAAAATCCATGGTTAACATTATATTTACTGGTGAAGGATTGAAAATGAGATCAGGAACAAGACAAAATGTTTGCTGTCACTAGTTCCATTCATTATTCTACTAGAGGAACTTGTCAGGGAAATTTGACAACAAAAGGAAATAAAAGATATCCAGATTGGAAAGGAAGAAGTAAAACTACCTCAATTTGGAGATGACATGACCTTTTGTATAGAAAGCCCTAAGCAATCACTCCACCTCCACCATAACAATAAAAAACTGACATTTAGTTCCATAAGGTTACAGGATACAAGGTCAATATACAAAGATCAATTGTATTGCCACAAAGTTGCAATGAACAATCTGAAAAGGAAATTTTTTGAAATTTTTTATTTGTTTTAATTAGTTATACATGACAGTAGAATGCATTTATATACTTCGATATATCATACATAGATGGGATATAATTTCTCATTTTTCTGAGTGCATATATTGTAGAATCACATTGGTCATACAGTCACATACATACATAAAATAATATTTTTTTAAAAAAATTCCAGTTATAATGGAATCAAAAAGAATAAATATTTAGATTGGACTGGGGTTGTGGCTCAGTGGTAGAGTTCTTGCTTAGCACACATAAGGCACTGGATTCGATCCCAGGCACCACACAAAAATAAGAATAAAATGTTTAGAAATAAATGTAATAAAACAAGTGCAAGACTCATGCATTGAAAACTATAAAACATCTTTGAAAAAATTAAAGAAGACCTAAATAAGGGTGAAAACAGTTCTGTTTGTAGATTAGAACTGAGATTACAATGGCAATACTTTCCAAATGATCTACAGATTCAACACAATCCCTATCAAAATTCCAGCTGGCTTTTTTCACAGAAATTGACAAACTGGTCCTAAAATCCATATGGAAATGCAAGGAACAAAGAATAGTTAAAACAGTCTTATGAAAGAACAAAGTTGGTGAACTCCCACTTCCTGATTTCAAACTCATTGCAAGTGTACAGGAATCAAGACTCTGGCATATTGGCACATATATATGTGTGGAATAGAATTGAGAGTCAGAAATAAACCCACATGTGTATGATCAAGTGGCTTTTGACCATGGTGCCGAAACAATTCAATGGGGGAAGGAATAGTCTTTTCAGCAAATGTTCCTGGAACAGCTGGTTAGCCACAGCAAAAGAATGAAGTCAAACCCCTACTGCACATCATGCACAGAAATAAACTCAAGGTGTATCAGAGACCTAAATAAAAGGACTAAAACTATAAAACTCTTAGAAGAAAGCAGGAATAAATCTTGGATTAGGCAATGGTTTCCTAGATATCACCAAAAGCACAGAGAATAAGAGAAAAAATAGATAAATTGGACTTCATCAAAAATTTAAAAGTTGTGATTCAATAGACATTAGCAAGAAAATGAAAAGTCAATCCACAATATGGGAGGAAACATTTGAAAACAACATATCTAATAAGATTTTAGTGTTCGAATATAAAGAACTCTGATGACTCAACAATAGAAAACAAGTAACCCAATTTTATAATGAGCAAATAATTTGAAATAGATATTTCTCCAGAGAAGATAAGCAAATGACCAATAAGCGCATGAGAAGATGCTCAACATCATTCATCACTAGGGAAAAGAAAACTAAAACCACAATGAGATGTCACTTTCCACCCACCAAGATGACTAAAACCAAAAAGACAGATGGTAACAAGTATTGGTGAAGATCTGAGAAACTGGAACACTTTTCCATTGCGGGTGGAAATGTACAGCAATGCAGTGATTCTTTGGAAAGAATCTGCAGTTCTTCAAAAAGTTAAACAAAACTACTCTATTAAACATCAGCTCCACTCCTAGACTCATACCCAAGAGAATTGAGGAAATATTTTTTAAAAACTGGCATATGACTACTTATAGTAATATTATTCACTGGAAACAACTCAAATGGATAAACAAAATGTGGTATTCCCATACATTGGAATAATGTTCAGCCATAAAAATGAAATGAAGTACTGATTCATGCTATAATGTAGGTGAATCTCCAAAACATGCTAAGGGAAAGAAGTCAGACACAAAAGGCCACATGATTGTTTGATTCCATTTTAATGAAATTTTATGGGTTGGAGGATGAGGAGAATGGAGAGTACTGCTAATGGGCACACAGATTTTTTTTGAGGGTGATGAAAAAGTTCTAGAACCAGAAAATAGTGATGGTCGCACAACTTTGCAAAATGTTGTATTAAAATTTCAGAATTGTGCAGTTTCAAAGAGTGAACTTTATGATACACGAATTACATCTTAATTTTTTTAAAAAAAGAATTGAGCAACATCAATATTCATAGCAGCTGAATTCACAATAGCTAAACCGTGGAGCCAACCTAGATGCCCTTCAACAGATGAATGGATAAAGAAACTGTGTTTTATATATACACAATGGAATATTACTCAGCATTAAAAGAGAATAAAATTATGGCATTTGCAGGTAAATGGATGGAGTTTGAGAATATCTCGCTAAGCGAAGTAAGCCAATCCCAAAAAACCAAAGGCCAAATGTTCTCTCTGATAAGTGGATGCTGATCCATAATGGAGGAGCGATGTGGGGAGAATGGAGGAACTTTGATTGGGCAAAAGGGAACAGGCAGGGACAGGGGGGCAGGAAAGAGGGTATAATGAGATGAACATCAGTACCCTAGGTACGTATATGACTGCACAACTCTACATCATGCACAACCAGAGAAATGAAAAGTTTTGCTCCATTTGTGTACAATGAATCAAAATGTACTCTGTTGTCATGAATAATTAGTTAGAACAAAATTTTTTAAAAATTTTTTAAAATTAAAAAATAAAAGAATTGGGCAAGATACATTTCACTTGGGCAGTGTTAACGACAGCTGTATGCTTCCTTAGAGAATTAGAATCAAGGCAGCTCCTGTTCAATGCAAATGCCATTTGTGATCCTTGGCTAACTAATCCAGTCTTAAATGTATGGTTTACTCCTGTTGCTCTCTAGTCTACCAGAACTCAGAAACTTAATAGAACAAGCAAAAAAAGACCTTAGAAAACATAAAGTGAGCCCTTGGGCTCCATGAATCAACGTTGGGTTATCAACCAAAAGAACCAACCAGAGCATATGAAAATGAACAGATGATTGTTAAAAATAATCCACAAGAGTTGAGCAGCAGAATGGAAAAAAAAAGCTGATGAAGAGGAAATGGTCAAGCTGTCGTTTAGAGCCAAGGAAACTTCCAGAACTCAACTAGGACCAAGAAATGAGAATTAGGACAAGTCGACACCTGGTTAGAAAAATTCCAGTATCTGTCTAGTGATTGATAAAACAAGGAAAGAAATATTAGAAGAAACAAAAAAAAAGTGCACAGTAATGAAAGAGTGTGACCAGGTGCGAGCATGACAACCAACAGCCACAAAAATCTCACACAGAAACACTGTGGTCTCAGAAGATGAAGAACAGAGATTTATTTAGCTGCTTAAGGCTTCAGAGAAAAGAGAGAGAGAGGAAAAAAAAAAAAGAGCAGATTACCCACAAAGGAATGAGAATCAGATGTATCTCGAACTTTTCACTAACAACACTATATGCAAGGAGGCCATGGGAGGACATCTTCAGAGACAAATGAGAACATGATTATGGATGCAGTCTTGCATTCAAATGAGAAGGCACAGCCAGGTGTGGTGGCGCACACCTGTAATCCCAGAAGCTCAGAGGCTGAGGCAGGAGGATCATGAGTTCAAAGCCAGCCTCAGCCAACGATGATGTGCTGAGCAACTCAGTGAGACCCTGTCTCTAAATAAAATACAAAAAAGGGCTGGGGAAAAATACAAAGACTTGGTGGGCTGGGGTTGTGGCTTAGCGGTAGAGTGCTTGCCTGGCATGAGTGAGGCACTGGGTTTGATTCTCAGCACCACATACAAATAAGTAAAACCAAAAAAAAAAAAAAAAAAAAAAAAATTCATCAACAACTAATAAAAATTTAAAAAAAGAAAAGAAATACAAGGAATTGGAAAATTATTGTCCACAGTCCCTCCCTGGAGAATGAGGAGATGTTCTAATGAAAAGAAGAAGTAAATGAAGGGGAATGCATGGAATTTCAGAAGCAGCATGAGAACTGAACACTAAAAAGGATGAATTTTACCAAAAGTAAATCATACCTCAGTATATTTGACAAAAGAAGAATGAGGAAAAGGAGGAAGAGGAAAAAGAAGTCATCCTCACAATCACCATAATGGGGGGGGGACTCCCCAAAAGAAAAAAATAAATATTAACATTAAGGTGAAATAAGAATTGAAAACCTGGAGCCAAATGAACAGGGGACAAAAAAGAATAACAAGGTCCCTTCTTATTCAGCAATAGAATATAGAATACCGACTCAGTCCAGACCCTGATAGAAAAATACTCATTTTTAAGTGTGTTAAATATGTAAATTTTTAGAAATACAAAAAAAGGATGTATAAGAAAGTTGATCATGTGAATCAAAGACCAAAAAGAAAACTATATTGATTGGTATGTTTGACCTAAGAGATAGAAAGATTGGAACCCACTATATAGAGGCAAGATAACTTTTTTAAAACTCATGGGACATTCATTCGCACACACCAGTTTTAGACAAGAAAGCACTTTAAAAGAATAGCACTTACAGGTCACATTCTCCAATCGCAAAGGAATAAAATTGCAAATTAACAAGGAAAAAAAAATACAAGTCACCAGGAGTCTTGTAAATGCTTCTAAATAACTCTTAAGGTCAAGAGGAGAAAAATGGAGATTTTGAACTACTTGGAAATGACCCACAGTGAGAAGGAGGGTTACTTAACCAACTCCTGTGGCATGTGGCCAAAGTATCTGAATCCAGGCTTTGTGGAAACTGAAGGTTATGTAATTTTGGGGTCCCCTTTATATAAAAGGATAATCAAAATATCTTACCTTTGCAAAATTTATCAGAATTTAAAAACGTTTTTCTAGGGCCCTCCAAGGCCTTAGCAGGGACCCATGCATGAGTAAATTAGAAAACAAAAAAAGCCTAAAAACTCTTTTCTCTAGAATTTGGAAAGTTATGAACAACTTAAACCCAAAGAACGTAGAAGGAAAGAAGTGTTGAAACAAAAGCAACACTAATTTACATAAATTAAATTTTTTTAAAAAACAGAGTTTATATAGAGTTGGTTAAAAAAATAAAGCTATTTCTTTGGAAGATTATCAAAATGGGTAAACTTTTGGCAAAACATATTAATAATGGAGAGGAGGTGGATTCAAACAATGAGGGAGGGAAAGGAGAAAAGATGTAAACTTTCAGAGTTAATTTTTTCAACTTGATGAAGGAATCTTTCTGGAACACTAGGGCAAGAGGCAATACTTATTGGGGAAATATTAGGATAGTTCCCTTATATCATCAATACAGATATGATCAAACAAGAAAGCCTGCCACCACTTCTGGTACCTGGTGTTAATCTGGAAATCCTATCCAATAGATGTATTTATGCTGCACTTTTATGCGTTATAATTTCATTGTGAATTGTGGTCTTGGGTATTAACAATGGATCTCCCCCTTATGGTGATGGACATAAATATGATAGGCAAAATTCTAAGATGGTTATGCAATGCAATTATTTAAAAAAATGAGTAAGTGGTATAAATATTGTTGAGGATGTAACTGTTAAGACTCTTAAGTGATATCACAGTCTCACTGGAAAACCCAAAGGAATCAACTAACAAACTATTAGAGCTAATAAGAAATCTCAGCAGAGTGACAAAATTTTAAATACATAGCAGACAAATAACTTGCATCCAGTATACTTAAGAAGACTTCCTAAAAGAAATACGAAAAGGAGGTGCTGGGGTTATGGCTCAGTGGTAGTGTGTTTGCCTAGCATGCGTGAGGCACTGGGTTCGATTCTCAGCACCACATACAAATAAATAAAATAAAAAGGTCCATCAACAACTAAAAAATATTTAAAAAAAAGAAATACGAAAAGGATAAATAATCCAATAGAATATGGCAAAAATTATATTTAAGAAATAAAAAAAACAAGAAAATAATGTAGGTCAACACATTTATGAAAAGAAGTTCAACCTTACTAGAAATCAAGTAAAAATAAAATATAAGAAGATAGTTTCACTAATAAATCAGAAAAAAATTTTAAAGCTTAATATTGTCAATCAATTCTGTCAACATTGTAGGGAAATGGTACTGAAGATTGAATTCAGGGGCACTTAACTACTAAGCCACATCCTCAGCCCTTTTCAGTGTTTTTATTTTGAAACAGGGTCTCACTGAGTTTCTTAGGGCCTCGCTAAATTGCTGAGGCTGACTTTGAATTCACAATCCTCCTGCCTCAGCCTCCCAGGCCACAGGGATTACAGGTGTGTGCCACCGCACTGAACTCAATGTTTATTTTCTAACATATACAGCATTCTTTTTTCTTCTTCCTCTTTTGTGTGTGTGTGTGTGTGTGTGTGTGTGTTGTGGTGCTGGAAATCAAACCCAGGGCCTTGTGCATGAGAGGCAAGCACTCTACCAACTGAGCTATATCCCCAGCCCTACAACATTCTTTTAATAATGAAAAATTTCAATGACTTCCCACTACAGAATGGCTTAATAAATTATGCCATGTCTACTGTACAGAATATGGTAACACAGGTAAAAAGAATGAGGTGAATCTATATGTACACATTTATGAAAAGAAGTGAAAGACTCACCAAGATCTACTGTTAATTTTTTTTGAAGCAAGCTGCAATATTAAAGTCTAATCTTATCTACTTCCAGAGTGATGCCTTCCACATCCATAAATTCTGCAATGAAGTCTGAACTTGAAGGAATGGTTTTGAAATTGAAGGGATAGCTAAGGACAACTTTGGTTTTTATTTGTATTCCTTGATTTTTTTCCCCAACAATAATATAGTCAAGAAATAAGGTGGATATTTGTACAAGAATGTTCATAGCAGTATTAGTCACAATAGATAAAAAATGAAAACAACCCAGATGTCCATTGATAGAAGAACGGATAAACACAATGTGCTAAATCCAATGGAAAATTATTCAGCCACACAATGGAAGGAAGTACTGACACATGCTACAACATAGATGAATCTTGAAAACATTAAACTAAATGAAATAAGCCAGATACCAAAGGATGAATCCAGTATGATCACATTTATAGAGGTACCCAGGGAAGTAAAATTCAGAGAGACAGAAAGCAGAACAGTGGTTATGAGGGACCGGGGGTTGGTTAGTGTTTAAGGAGTGCAGAAGTTTCAGTTTGAGATAATGACAAAGTTCTAGAGGTAGATGGTGATTAATGATGGCTATACAGCAACGTGACTTAATGCCACTGAAGTACACACTTCAAGTGGTTAAAAGTGTATATTTTGTTACATGTATTTATTTTACCACAATCCAAAAAAATGTTAAGTAAAAAATAGTAAACCATTGTCAAATGACAACAATAATAAATAAGGTGCACTGAGCTGATGCAGGAGGATTCCTCCCCACAGAAATACATATGTGCTGGGCAATAGGTACCCCCAAAGTGTCAATATATAACCAACCTTAAAATAATGTACAATACACAAGACCAAGTATCAGAGGGAACTGCACTGGGGGAGGGAAAAAGAAGCTGAGGTGGCTGAGACACACCCAGGATCCGTGCATCCAATGTATGGAGGCTCTGGGGCTAATGGCTGAGAACAAAATTTAACCTCAGCTGGGGGATGATGAGGAGCTAAAGTGGAGCCCCCTTTAAAGTAGGGATCCTTGAAGGGCTGCTCCATCCATAAAGGAACACACACACACACACACACACACAAATCCCTTTGGGGCAGCAGCAAAGAAACCATTCACAGAGAGTGAGAAAGAAAAAAGTCACTCATGAGTAATTAACACCCTAAGCCTGTGCCACATATGGGTGTAAGGTCTAAATATATACCACCCATGGAGAGTGGAAACCCTAGGCTGTAAATTTAGCATATAAAATATTCAAAATGAGTGAAATACTCAAGTCCAGCAGAAAGAAACAAAAGACCAGTCTCGAGGAGGATATTTGCACCAAGACACACAGACTCCCACAGAAAAGAAGAGGGAGTGACCAAGATGAGTTCACAATAAAAAAAAATAATGGAGAATCAAGACCCACAGTGCATGCTTATGTATGTTCACCGCCCGCCCCCCTCCCGAATCAGCACCCTCAAGAACTGGATATTAGGTCTAGGGGTGTAGCTCAGTGGTAGAGGACCTGCCCAGCATGCACAAGGCCCTGGGTTCAAACCCTAGCACCGAAAGAAAAAGAGAAGGAGGAGGAGGAGAAGGAGCAGGAGGAGAACTGGAATCATTAGAAGAGTCAGAAAGTGTGTGTGTGATATATGAATTAAATGATCAAGGAGAGAAAAGATGGAACACAAAACACAATTCAGGTTTCAGAAGAAGAAGAAGGATCAGCTCCATTTGGAATTTGCAGAGCATCGGGGATCCTGAGGTCTTCCAGGTAGGGTGCTACCGAGTGCTAGAGGCCAGGAGAGTGTTCTAGGCTGGAGGCAGACGTGGAGTCATCATTGGGGAAAATGGAGGCACCCATGAAGGAAATGTGACTGGCCAATGCACCCACCTCGAGAGGTGGTCCCTGGGGTGACCTCCATTTTTAAGGGCAGGAACCTCGGAAGAGGCAGGAGCATCAGCTCTGTTTATATGGCCAGTTTAGATCACAGCGAGTGTTCTCCCAAAATCCTCTCCCCAAAGTACCCCCAGAGCCTCCCTCTCCAGGCCCTTTACTCAGCTTGCCTAGTTGCAGTCACTCGTCACTCTGCTACAGTGACAGTGCCACCCTGCTGGTCCTTACGTCCCTGATATCTAGCACAGGGTTGGGCCCCATAAATGGTCACTGAAACGAAAGGAAGCAATGTGCATTCTTTCGTGTTCTGGGAATTCCCATCATGAATCCACAGGGGGAACGGGCCTCCGAAGGAGCTGGAAATCGGCTAGTTGGCTCTTCCTCATCCCCTCTTCCTCCCCGCCCTCCTCATTCTGTACTGGGAGGATGAAGCATCAGCTTCTGGACACAAGCAAGCATCATCCTAGTTCAAACATGATTCGGCACCATGAAGTGTTCTCGAGGGCTGAACTCATATGAGATGGCTCACTCTTCTTCCCCTCCTCCCTACTGATGATTACTTGTTCCTGGGTGCACTTTGCAAGTAATATCTCATTTAATTTTCACCACTTTTTCGGTACCCCCTATTGCAGATGAATTAACCAGGGCTCAGAGAGGTGATGTGACTTTCCTTGTCCACAAAACCACATAGTAGCAGGGCTGAGGTGCAAACTCAGACTTCTCACACCCCACAAAGCTGCAGTCACTGCCTCTCCCGTGGACCTCCCCTTCTGCTTCCTTCTCCCTGGCCCTTCCCAGCCCTCCCAGCTCACTCCGCCCTTCCATCACCCTCTCCCGAGCTCACACTGTGTCTGAGTCACACATTTCTCAGCAGACAAGGGAGGCTTGGAGTGAGGAGGCGATGGCCAGATGACTGGTGAGTATACATCTGGGTCTGTCTTTTTGTGACGACCAAGAATGGTCATGGAGCAGAACCTGGAATCCATGGTACCCTTAATGCCCCTTCTCAAGTTCTTGGACCCATTGGAATGATGTCTCATTCCAATGAGAATGGCAAATATGTGGCTATGAAGACCAGAAGGGAAACTCTGAACTGAGGATCAGGAGCCTGGGAGGACTACAGGCAAGACATAACTTCTCCCAAGTTCTTCATTATAAACTGAGAAAAAAAAATCATCCCAGGCTCACCCATTGCTCAGGATGGGTACTTTGGCATAGGGAGGGCCCCGAACAAATGAGGCAGTGATGGAGGATGAGAAAAGGGGCAAGATGGCCATTCTCTTGGGCTAGGCCAGAACCATCTCACCAGATACCTCCTGATCGGATGCTTTGCTCACTTGGTAACTCTGGTCCAGACCATGACTGTGCACTGACAGGGCCAATAAAGGAAGGAGAGGAAATAAATGCCATGGTTTGAATATGGTCTGTCCCCCAAGGTTCGTGTGCTGGAAGCTTGGCCTCCAATGTAACAGCATTGAGAGGGGTCAGGACCTTTAAGAGGTAAGGCCAACTGGGCAGTGATTGGGTCATGGCTACCCTCGTGAAGGGATTCATGTGAATGCACAGAGTGGATCAGTTATCAAGAGAGCAAGTTGTTTTAAAATGAGGAGCCAGATACATTTCTCTTCTTTATACGTTACTTAGCATCGGGTATTCTGTTTTAGCAACACCAAAGGGATTAAGACGTTAAGAAAGAAGAAAGTAAGATGAGGAGTATGTAGTGGAAGTGATCCTCCTGGCCTGAGGGTCACAGACACAAAGGTTAGCACCCTGCAGCCTGAGTGGGATCCTCGCCCTGGCTCTGCTTCTCACTTCGAGGCAGTATTAATCAAATCCTCAGCCCTCAGCTGAGGATCTCTGGGCCTTGGTTTCCCCATATGTAAGCTCGGCTACATCCTCTACCTGCCTTCCAAAGTCGGGTCCCCTCACCTCATTGTCAGGAACCCTTCCTTGATCTGCTCTCCTGCCTCCTAAAGTCCTGCCTCTCCTTCTGGGCCCAAAACCCTCAGCTTAAGCCCAACCCTTATGTCTTGATGTGCACCATGTCCCACATCAGGAGGCAGAGGCTTCCGGTGAATCACTGTGGTCCCTCCCACCAAGCACTTATCCAGGTAGATGTTCATTAGACATCCCATTAGTAATGGAAAATGGACAAATGGATAGACAGGTGGATGCCTAAAAGCTTATCAAGCTCCTGGCCAAACGTTCCCATCCTCTTGCATGAATTCCCATCCATAAACTTCTTTAGCAACTCAGCCATAGGAAGACCCAATCCTTCATTGCCATCCCTCTCCTCTGAGACCTGGGCTCCTATCCTCACTCAGAGGCTCCTCCAATGGCAACTGCCTTATCCAGCAGATTTCAACCCTGAAGGCCTCACTGTACCAGGAGCATGAAGCCAGCACCAGCCTTAACCACCCCATGCTCCTGAGTGGTCACTCTACAGACAAAGGAAGCTTGGTTGCAATATCCTGGGGTTGTTTTTCTACGAAAAAAGGAAAAAAGAAATAAAACCCACAGATGTCCCCAAGAGAGTTTCTACAGGTGACAGAATTCAGGAATGCTGTAAGGAAAGGTGCCCAGAAAGACAACTCTTCACAGAAGACCTGAGTCCCAACCCCAATTAGCAGCCCCGACCCGCTCTGGAACACATGCGTGTGCTTTCCCTGACTGTGAGAAAGAGTCTCACCTTGATGCTCGTCCAGTTTCCCCATGGTCTCTATCTGCTCCACCAGGTCATTTGAATTCCACTGGCTCATTCCAATGAGGATAGCATTTTTCCCCTCGGCCATCTCCTCTGTGGAAAGAAGCAGAGACGGACATAAGCAGGCATGGCCATCTATAGGTGGCCCTAACTGGATCAGGGTTGAGGGGGACAGGGACTTATGTCTAAGGGGGTTATTATCTCATCCATGAATTGAGGTAGTCTTCAACTATTGAATGTGTCTGTCGTTATAGACAGGAATGGGACATTCAGGAAGGTGTCATTGCAAAAAGGTGTGTTGCTGTACCCTACTGGACCTCCACATGGGACAGCGTAAGAAAGTAAACAAGGAACCAGTTGTGGGAAAAGCTGAAAACTCAGAGAAACCTCAACTCCTGGCACCGAAAGTAGTATTTCTTAAAAGGCAGAAAGCTTGTCACTTGCCAGCAGTTTTTCTTTAGGAATGTCATTCTACTTCTCTGAGCCTCAGTTTTCCTATCAGTAAGATGGGACCAGCCAGGTCCAGCTCACTGAGTTCTTAAAAGGGTTACATGAGATAATGGGTGTAATGATCTCGGTGCAGAGAATGTGCTCTGAGATGAGAACCAGGTGGTATTTTGTCAACTCACCAGCAGGATTTGAGTGGGTCAGGGTTTGAGATGGACAGGAGAAGCTCTGGAGTGGGAGGAGAGCAGAAAGCTCCTGGTTCTAAGCAAGCCTTGAGCTGCATGGAACCCTTAGCCCCCATCTGAACTTCGTGAACCTTCTAATGCCTTCATTCTCCCCCACTTCACCCCTCAGCCCTGTTTCTATCCTTATCTTTTCTCCGTCTGAGCTTAGTGATTACTCTGGCAAGAAGCAGTGGGGCTGAATGCCCCAATCACTGAACAAAAGCCCCTCCCACATGCACCAATGGTACAGTCTCTGTCCTGAAGAGACATTTCCTCAAGAACAGACCCACAGGGAAGGGTGCTCTCCAAAGACATAGGCCTTCCCCGTGGCAAGATGTGTGTCCACCTTCAAAGAACAGACATCAAAGGGTATTGAGGAAAAACCCCAAACTCATGATAGTTAAGAATAAAGGGGGGCTGGGGCTGGGGCTCAGGGGTTGAGCACTCGCCTGGCATGTGCGAGGCGCTGGGTTTGATCCTCAGCACCACGTAAAAACAAATAAAATAAAGGCATGTGTCCAACAACAGCTAAAAAATAATATTAAAAAAAGAATAAAGGGGTGTTAGGAGGGGAGGTTCGAGCCTGTAATCCCACTGACTCAGGTGACTGAAGCAGGAGGATCACAAGTTCAAGGCCAGCCTCAGCAACTTAGTGAGGCCCTATGCAACCGAGTGAAACCCTGTCTGAAAATAAAAAATAAAAAGACTGAGGATATAACTCAGTGGCTAAGCACCCCTGGGTTCAATCCCTGGTACAATAAATAAGGGCTGGAGATATAGCTCAGTGGTAGAGTACCCTGGGTTCAATCATCAGTACCATGAAAAGATGAAGAAGAAGGAAGAGGAAGAGGGGGAGAGGGAGGAGGGGAAGGAGAGGGAGAAGGGGAAGGAGAGGAAGGGAAGAAATGGGGAAGAGGAGTGAGAAGGAGGATAGAGGGGTGAAGCCCGTTGCACCAGCAAAGAACCGTATCCAGCAGACGGAACCAATATGGTAGAGCTGAAGCACTGGGTCCAGCATTCTGGGTCACTCTAGAGTTCCGTAATCCAGATCTCATTTCTGGCTGGTACACCTCCTCCTGCCTTATTTTATTGATTGATTGATTGACCAACCTTTATGAAATCCTAACTACATAGTGAAATTGATGTGTTTCCAAATATTAACTCAATTCTGTCAGCAACACTAAAAACGAACAATTATTACTATGTTTGTTTTGAGAAAACTGAAGCACAGAGGAGTTGAGTAATTCCTGCCCAAGGGCACTGCCGAAGGATGCAAGCCCAGATACACTGTTTCAAGAGTCCTGAAATCCTGTCCTCCTGATAGCCTGTCCTAGACTCCTGTATTGGCTGCTCAACACCAACCAAGCACTACACATACACTCAGGAGTGTCCTGAGTCTGGTGTGCTCCATCTGGAGACTGGTTTACACCCATGAGCAGCATATGCACTTGGGGAGAGCTCTGACCAGGCTCCAGGGCAGACTCTGCTACCCATGAGCTTTGTGATTTTGCTCACCTCCTTCCGACACTTCTGTTTACTTTATCCCTTAAATGGCGCTCTCTCTCTCTCTCTCTCTCTCTCTCTCTCTCTCTCTCTCAAGCTAAACACAATAAATTTTGAAAAAATGCACAAGCCAAAATGGTGTGCATAATGTGCATAAATATAAGGTAGTATTATTCCTGGGGAAGCAGAATAGTAACAAAGTTAACAACTCAGTTCTGGTGTGAGATTGACTATTATGTGACCTCAGACGAGTCATTTCAGTATTCTAAGCCTTAGTTTCCTCCTCTACAAAATGACATCAGAGTCGTGCCTACGTCATAGGTCGGCTGGGAGGATTCGATGAGATGAGGCAGGTCACATGTTCACAAAAGCAATGAGCGCACTGGAAGAGCACAGAGGTGAGATAACAAAATGGTACCACCGTCACATCGCCACCGCTGCTGCCAGCATGTGGTGTTGGGCCACAACACTCACTCTTAATTCCAGTCACACCCTTGTCTCTTCCTATGACATCATGTCCCAGCTCCAGAGCAGGGTAGTCAGCCTGTGACCCACCTTAAATTCTGTCTCCTGCCTCAGTTATCCAAAAGCAACTCTCCATTTGCTCATTCTGACATCCAGTCTACAGCGAATGGATACTCAAGCACCTACTGTGTGTCCTGGGAGTCGTGACCTCCAACCTGTAGGAAGCCAGTCGTGCGAAGGACATAATGATAACTCAGACGTGATGAGACGCGAGGACGCGGCTCCGGGTCTGTCTCCGCACACACTACCCCGTGTTGTCTACAATGCCCTAAGTCCTCTCCCAGGGGTGAATGCAAAGCCATCAGAGCGTCCCCCTCTCTGGGCAACCTCTTTCTTCTCCCCTCATTTCAGTATCTGTCCCTTTCTGTATTCTGTCTCTCCAGCTGTTCCAAGCCCCATCCTTCCAATATGCTTTCTTTCCTGTCTCCCTCTCCTGATCTGGACCTCTCACCTGTACTCACTCTGCATTCAGCTTTCAGATCTTTATTTTGAAAAACAATGGGGCTGGGCTGGGGTTGTGGCTCAGTGGTGGAGCGTTCACCTCGCACCTGAGAGGCCCTGGGTTCAATCCTCAGCACCACATAAAAATAAATAAAATAATGGTTTTGTGTCCAACTACAACTAAAAAATAAAATATAAAGGAAACAATGGAAAAAAAGAGTACATGTATAATGGCATAATTTGGTGTGAACATACTTTATATACAGAGTTACAAAAAATTGTATGGGTAATAATGAGTGTAATGCATTCCACTATTGTCATGTATTTTAAAAAAAAGAAGAAACCCTTTGATATTATAAAGATTAAAAAAAAAAGAAAGAAAGAAAGAAAAAAAACAATGGGCTTGTACCCTGAGTGGTAGCAATAATACACACACACATGCACACACACACACACATGCACACACACACACAAAAAAAAAAAAAACACACAGAAGCCTATGCACACAGAAGCAGCAGACAGAATGGTTCCTTTCGGAGTTGTTCAGGCAGAGGGTTCCCTCTCTTAGTGCTGCCTCCCCACAGGACCCACTAAGGCCACAGAGGGGACATCTGGATGACTTGTCCTGCTTATTGACTTTGCCTTTTGTCTTCTGATGACTGTTCCCTGCATTCTAATTATCTCATGGTGACCATTGGTATGGACATCATTTTTTTGGCATCTATGTCCTCCAGGCCCTGAACTCCAGCTCCTGCTCAGACTAAGCTGCAGGCTGAGCATCACCCACCATCACCATAACTCTGGCTCCAACCTCAGCCTGACTCTGACCCAGGCCAAAGCCTGCATGTGCCCTTTCAGTACCACCTCCGGTGCTGCAAGGAAAGCCTTTCTTCTTGCCTGGGGGGGCCTTGGTTTCTGCAGGGTTTATAGGACTTAGGGAGACTCCTTATCCTAGGCCAGGTAAGCCTTCACCTCTAGCTCATGGAGCCAAGGGCTTGGTCACCTCCTCCAGATGACCTGTCCAATACCATCTATCAACAGGCCCACAATACCAGTCTGTCCAAGGACCTAGAAGTGTCTGCCCAGAGGCCTCTGGGTCACACGATTGCTCACCTTGCTGGGTGTGGTGGCACACGCCTGTAATCCCAGTGACTTGGGAGGTTGAGACAGGAAGATCAAAAGTTCAAGACCAGCCTCAGCAACTTAGTGAGGCCTTAAGCAACTTAGTAAGACCCTGTCTCAAAACAAAAAAGGCTGGAGGGGACTGGGATTGTGGCTCAGGAGTAGAGCACTCGCCTAGCACGAGCAGGACCCGGGTTCGATCCTCAGCACCACATAAAAATAAAGGCATTATGTTGTGTCCATCTACACCTAAAAAAATAAATATTTAAAAAAAAAAAAAAGGCTGGGGATGTGACACAGTGGCAAAGTGCTGCTGGGTTAAATCTCCAGTAACAAAAAATAAGATTGGCCATCTTCACTGTGCTCCCTAACACCCTCCCCCCAACCTACAGCCATGGCTACCACTCTCTCTTCATCACATGGTGGCAGCTGCCACTCAGGTTATCCCCAGAAGCCTTTGGGACAGGCTCTATTCTCCATCTCCCCTCCCACAGTGGGGGGAAAGGCAGGGGAGGGCAGGGGGTCTATGACATACTTTGATTGGCTTCCGTGATGGCTCCTTGGCTCAGGAATAGTCATCCAGCTTCCCACAGTGACTTCTGTCCTCTCCACCCAAGAGACAAAGCTTCCTACACCTACTGTTTTCCAGAGGAGGAGTCAGACTCAGAGACTCAAGTCTCGACTGAGGTCAGACGGAGGCTGTCAGGGGCACTGCTAGGATCGGGGACGGGGTCCTCTGACTGTGCTTCTTTCACTCCAAGGGGCTGTGTGATCATAACACAGTTTGAGAGAAGACCAGACTCTGCCCTCATTCTCTAAGAGAACCAACTTGGTGAGAGTCTTTGTCTGTAAAATGGGATTGTTTATCCCTGCACCACCTTCCTCTCCTGGTTGCTATGGGAAACCAGAAAGTTCGAGCCGTGAGACTATGCAACCAGCATCCAGCTCCTCAGGCCCCAGCCTCCTACTTGATGGCAAAGAGGAGGATCAGCCAGCACCGAGCACTGAGAGCAAGAAAACCGAGGAGACTTAAGACAGGGGTAATGGCAGAAGTTGCCCAATCTGGAGGACATCCCTACCCTGCTGAAGGAGCGAGTCCCATGCTTGGTTCTTGGTCAAGCCACCCAGGACCAGATGTACCCTGAAGATAAACCCAGCTCTACCACCACCACCACCCTCCACAACTGCTTGACCTGTCATCTTGCTTATGCATGTTCGTGGAGGAAATGTATGCTATTGAGATGATGGAGAGGAAAACCAAAGTGAGGAAATGGGCCTGGGCATTATGGTGACAGAGATTTGCAAGGCCATTTGGGTGCCCCATGAAACATTTAGAGCTGCGAAGAGCCTTCAAGGTGAAATCTGGCATCCTTGTTTTGCAGATGCATGGCTGCTTAACTGGTCCATGGTCAAAAGGAGCCTCCCGGGTAGGGTCAGGCCAAGAACCCAGATCTTCTACCTGCTAGTTCAAGGAACTTTCCCCTAAGATTACCTTTTCACAGTCAAGTTCTTGGTAAAAGCCTTTGTTTATACCTAGATCTTTGATCATTTTAGAACTCTAGTTGGAGTAGTCTCTGTACCTAAGTAGGTTATAGTTGAGGATGCACCTACACTCATACATTGCTGGTGGGACTGCAAATTGCTGTAACCATTATGGAAAGTAGTATGGAGATCCCTCAGAAAACTTACAATGGAAACATCATTTGACCCAGTTATCCCACTCTTAGGTTTATACCCAAAGGACTTAAACTCAACATACGACACTGACACACCCACATCAATGTTGCTAAATTCACAATAGCTAAACTATGGAACCAACTGAGGTGCCCTTCAACAGATGAATGGATAAAGAAATTGTGGTGTATATATACACAATGGAATATTACTCAGCCTTACAGAAGAATGAAACTATGGCATTTGCCAGTCAATGGATGGAACTGGAGAATATCATGCCAAGTGAAATAAGCCAATCCCAAAGAACCAAAGGCTGAATGTTTTCTCTGATATGCACATGGATACTAATTCACAATAAGGGGGGGGGAATGGAGGTACTTTGGATTGGACAGAGGGGAGTGAAGGAAAGGGAGGGGCTATGGAGGCAGAAAGGATAGTAGAATGAATCAGACATTATTACCCTATGTGCATATATGATTACACAGCCTGTACATTATTATCCTATGTGCATATATAATTACATAGACTGTACATCATGTGCAACCAGAAGAATGAGAAGTTATACTCCATTCATGTATGATGTATCAAAATTCATTCTACTTTAATTAAAACAATTAATTAGAATAATTTTTTTTAAAAAAGTGGGGGAAAAAGACAAAATAGGGTGACCAAATGTATTCATATCCTATGTAGTAGTCTCAGCGACAGGGAACATAACAACAATTTTGAAAGTGGTGATACAATTCTAGTTAAGTGTTATTTGCAGTAATTATCATTTCCTTATTTTTCATAGCCACATTATGAAGGGGAAAAAAAAAAACTAATTGAAGAAATGAAAACTGCAAATTACACCAGGACGACAGAATTTGTTCTTACTGGCCCATCCCAGACTTAGGAGGTGCAACTACCCCTATTTGCTCTATTTCTATCCTCCTATCTATTCCTCCTCCCAGAGAATATCTTTACCATGTGCACCACCAGACTTGATCCCCATCTGACATCTCCCATGTATTTCTTGATGGCCCCCCTGGCTTTCCTTGATATTTGGTATTCCTCTGTCACATCCCCGAAAATGCTTGTGAACTTCTTTGTGGAAAGAAAGACGATTTCCTCTGGTGGGTCCACTGCACGGCTCTTCCTCTTGCGCTTTGCTGGGCCTTAGAGATGTTCCTGCTCGCAGCGATGGCCTTGACCATCATGCGGCTATCTGCGCCCCCTCCACTAGACTACCATCAGGAAGCCATGTCTCTGCTGTATACTGGGGGCTCTCTCCTGAATGGGGGGCTTCGTCTATTCTATACTATAGGTGGCCGTCCTTGTTGGACTTCTCTTCTGTGGGCCCAGTGAGTTGGACAGCTACTTCTGTGACATCACACAACTGGCGCGGATTGCCTATGCCAACACCTTCCCAGAAGAATTAGTGATGATCTTTAGCCACGATCTGATCTCCGTGATGTATTTCAGGGCTCTGTTAATGTCAAGAAGCACTCAGGCTCAGGGTCAGAACCAACAGGGCTGTGTCCGCCTGTGTGATATCCCCACATCACCATAGTGGGGCTAATGTTTGGACCAAGCATCTACATTTATGTTCGTCCCTTTGACTTGTTTTCCCTAAATAAAGTAGTATCTGTGTTCCATACAGTAATATTCCCTTGACTTAATCCCATCATATGCACATTGCAAAACAAGGAGGCAAAAACAGCCATGAGGAAGTCGGTCAACAGATATAATTTATGTAAAGAGAAGTGAAAAATAAAAGATTTTCTAGTCCTTCTGAGGATCCTTGCCCTAAAATAGGAGGCATTTGCTGTGGTAATAATGCTGCTTTTACTTCCTCCTTTACCTCAGCGTCTCTCATTATGATTTTCTTCTGTTTCTCTTTACGATGGTGGAAAAACAAAGACATTAAAACGGAAACAGGTTTACTTACACCCACCCTGAAGTATCTGGCAGACCATTATTGGAATCTGAGATACACTAATTGTTCATTGAGCAACTACCCTAGAGGGACTCAGGCTGTGAGGAGATCGTGTGTTGAGAAATAATAAAGTATAAAGACCTCAGAGACACATCCACCATGAATATGAAGAAGTGGCCAGCACATGAATGTGACTAACTCCATGTTAGGACCTCAGTCACTCAAGGTCCAAGCATAATTCCCTGTGGCAGGTCCATCTTATACTATAAATTCTGACTTATGAGACTCTGTCCTCTACCAAGACAGGGACAGGGGTGTCAAGGGCCAGCCTGAGCATGGACATGTGCAGGATGCAGACTTCCTTCCACAGACAGGTTGCCCCTGTTGGCACAATGGGCCAGTAGCACTAATCAGGCTCCTCCTCCCTCCCTCACTGGGGCCAACCCAGCCCTCCTGATATCTCCCAAAGATACTGTGCTCCTTCCTTCTGTGAAAGCTCTCTGCTGCACAGAACAGAATGCCCTTCCCCCAGAGCCACACGTGGCTCAGTTCTTGTTATTCAGCTCCCTGTTCAGGGCCACATCCTCTGGGAACCTCCTTCAGTCCCCCAACCACTCTGTCACACCCCCTTTGTTATATGGGGGAGGGGATTCCATTTTTAACAGCATTACTAAGGTATAATTGACATTCAGTAAACTGCACGCATTTCAAATGCACAGTTTGGTAAGTTCTGACATTTGTAAATACCTGTGAAAACATCACCCCAATCAAGAGAGTGCACTATCACCCCTAGGGGACCCCTGACCTGCTCCTGTCACTACAGATTAGTTGGCACTTCCAAGAATTTTATATCAATGGATCACACAGTGTAGTGTGTGCTGTGTTTCTGTCTGACTTCTTTCACTTCGTGTGATTATTTTGAGATTTGTCCACATTGCTGCCTGGATGCGTGCATTCCTTCTTACTGTGCTGCAGTTTGTTAGTCACTCCGTCACTTGTGTGCACTCATGTTTGGTTGGGGGCTGGAGTAAATAAAGCTGCTGGGAACGTTCCTGGACCAGTCGACAGGTGGACACACACACTCTTTTTCTTGGGTAAATGCCTAGCAGTGGAAGGATTGCTAGTTAAGTATGATTCACTTTTTAATTAACTGTAATCTATTTTCCAAAATGGTCGTATATTGTCTCTTCCCACCAGCAAAACTGGAAAGTTCCAATTCTTCCACATCTTGGTCAGTCATTTGAGCCATTCTAACAGGTATATGGTGAGATCTGTGCAGCTTTGATTTGTATTTCCCTAATGACTATGACACTGAGCATCTTCTTTTTTTTTTTTTTTTCTTTTTTCTTTTGATGCTGGGGATTGAACCCTGGGGCATTTTATCATTGAACAACATGGTCAGCCTTTTTTTTTTTTTTTTTTTTGAGACATGGTCTCCCTACGTTGTTTAGGACCTCACTAAGACACTGAGGCTGGCCTCAAATTTGTAATCCTTCTGCCTCCACCTCCCAAGTCACTGGGATAGAAGGAGGTAATGAGACCAAGGGCGGAAAGTAAAGGAGGGCCCACCAAGAAGAGAGGAGTGAGGGAAGAGGCCAATTTCACCGCACAAAGAACAGAGACATCAGGGGAGGGGTGAGCAGAGAACCGCTGAGGGAAACCTAGGGAGACAGCACCCAGC
Source organism: Marmota marmota marmota (assembly GCF_001458135.2). Classification (NCBI taxonomy): domain Eukaryota; kingdom Metazoa; phylum Chordata; class Mammalia; order Rodentia; family Sciuridae; genus Marmota; species Marmota marmota. The sequence continues at coordinate 1,841,104 of NW_025999899.1, forward strand.
TGGAAAGGGAGCAAGAAGGACCCACAGCTGCTCTAAAGGAAAGCAGGTGAGCAGGGTCCAGGGACAGAGCTAACCCGCATGCCACCCACAGATGCCTGCCTCCTGCGGCAATCCATTGTCAGCTGGGAATGCAGACCCCCGATGAACTGTCAGAAATATTTTAAACCAAAGTCTTCCAAGCACCAAAAATATTGAAGCTGTTGTTGTCACACTGTGGGTTAGTTGCTATGGAGCAACTCAGCCCCAGCAGCCACTCCAATCAGGCAGAAAATTGGCCCCAAATGGGCTGATTTAGGACTGTCATGGGGGACAGGGGGTCTGCCCAGAGCCAAGAGACAGGGATGCTTAAGCAGGGGCAGCTCCCTGTCTCCCAGTCACGCTTCCCTGAAAATCACCCGACCTGGGCATTCTCCACATTGGAAGGTGCAACACAGAGCTGACAGGGAAACTAAGGCCCAGCTTGGGGTCACAGAACGAGTGGATAGCATGGCTGGGACCGCATCTCCAGGCTCCTGCTCTGGGTCTGGATGTCTTCTCAGTCATGGTCTTCTTGTCTTTCAAGATCCTGTTTGCCAGGCATTTCAAAGTTGGCCCCCATCTCAGGATAAGTCAACACCCTAAACATGGTGGCATCTTGGAATGGGGCCAAGCAGGCCGAGTGGGAGCTGGGGACCCTCCGGGGCTGGGGAGCAGGCCATCGGTGCTTCTACCCCTTCCCACCCATCCCATGGAGCATAACTCAGGGTGTTCTCTTCTAAATTCCAGACTGACTCACCTCCTGCTGCACCCACACCTCTGGTTTTGCTCACGCTGGTCTCTGGCTAAAGCGCCTGCCCGTTTGGTTTTGTGCTTTCTCCAGGGCGAGGTTCAGAGATCCTGTTCCAGCCATGGGTGCCACAGCGCCTGCAGCCTCATTGCCCTGGCTTTTCACTGCCCTTCCATGCGGGTCTTCCTTCAGAGCCTGGAATGTTCCCCACTCTTTCCTACTCCAGGGCCACCATACCTGCTGTCTCCCCTATCTACAAGAGTCTTTTGTGGGCTCCTCACCTAGCCACCTCCTACTCCTCGGATCTGCAGAAAGGCTGTCCTGCCCACACTGATTCAGGGGCCCTCCTCTCATCTTCTCTCATAACACCTGCCACTGTTCTCCTGATGGCAGCGTTCCCCATGAAGGCCTGCATTTTCCTTTGTGCCATTGTTTGGTGCCTGCCTCTCCTGCTAGACTAATGCAGGCAGCAGCCGTGCCCACTGGTTGCCACAGTCTCCTGTGCACTGGACCAGCTCCTGGCACACATTAGAGGCTCAGCCAACATTTCCAAGAATAAATGGATAAATACTGAGCCACTGACTCAGGGCTCTCGCAGTGTGGAACTGTTGTCCGGGTGGGAAGGAATATACTAAACCCCAGCAGGGATGCTTTCTTGGTCTTCTAGAAAGATCAAACAGTGGATAGTGTGAGAATAGAGTTCACTCACCTCTAGCATCAAAGAATTCATCATCTGAGCTCTCCACTGAGTCGCTGAGGACATTTCGAAGGTGCCAGGGGGCACCGCCGCCCGGGGAAGGGCCACCTGCCAAAAGGAACACATATATTAGGCAAGCCGGAGACTGTGTCCTGGTGTGAGGGAGGCAGCCCTGGGCCCCCCCGGACTAAGAGTCAGGCTCAGCGGCCTCAGACCACACGGAGGCTTCTCATACCCTGCTTTCATTCAAGCCTCAAAGAAAACCTCTTTGGGAAAGCTCCAAGGGGCAGGGATTAAGTGTATACATTTTGCATAGATTAAAATAGAGACGGGAGAAAGTTAAGAGACTTAGCCAAGGCCACCCAGTGTATCCATCAGCCCAAGATAGAGTTGAGCTGTGGTAACAAAGTAGCTGCTTAAAACAACAATGGTTTCTTTTTCACTCCTGAGTGGGTTGGAAAGAGGCTGTATTCATCCGGATCACTTAAAGGGGCCACCACCTCATGATGTCACCATCTCAAAATGAAACCTCAAGGTCTGCCAAAGGAAGAAAGAAGACCACAGAAAATCCCACCCAGTCTGAAACTTCTTAAACTCCTGCCCAGCAATGATAAGCTGCTTCTTGCTCTTCGTCAGCCAAAGAAGTCACACGGTCATGCCCAACTTCAAGAGGGTGGAGGAGGGGAGAACCAGATACCTTGATGACCACTAAAGAAGTCCACCTCACACAGCATGTGCAGGGCAAGCCAAGACGGAGCTTCAGAACCAATATAAGGAGGAGCCAAGTTGGAACTCTGCCACCAGAAATCTGCAAGGCCATTCCCTTTCCATCCGCAGCCCCATTTCCCCCTCTGTAAAATGATGACCACAACCAATCCCTAGCTGGCAGGATCAGAAATATTACATGTTCAGTGCCTGGATCTCATGAGGCTCAGCAATGGCAGCTGCTGTTAATATTTGTATCTACAGAGACCAAGATATGGAGTCGAGGGGTCTTCCAAGCAGGTGGGAGCAAGGATGCACAGAGGACCTAAACTCTGCCCCAACCCACCTCCTGCCCTGGGACCAAGACTGGGGTGACCAGGCACAGAGCTGGGGCTAGGAGCCCCCTCCCTATTCTCTGGATCCCCTCTACTAGGCATTTTGGGAATCACATGGGACCAGCATGTGCATGCATCCCTCTGCATGCCCCTGGATGCAGAGAATTCTGGGGATTACAAATGGATTAAAATCCAATTGGAGATGCTGGGTGTGTTTCATGCCTATAAACTCAGGGACTTGGGAGGCTGAGACAAGAGGATTGTGAGTTCAAAGCCAGCCTCAGCAATTTAGCGAGGCCCTAAGTAAATCAGTGAGACCCTATCTCTAAATAAAATACAAAAAAGGGGCTATGGATGTGGCTCAGTGGTTAAGTACCCCTGATTCGATCCCCAGTAACCCCCCCCTCAAAAAAAAGTCTCTAAAGATTATCTCTATGGAGAAATTTAATAAGAAGAGTCAGAGGAAAAACCAGTTTTAATCCTGCACATATAATTTTATATGATCATTAATTTCATAGATGTATCTTATGTTAACAGTTCCAAGATGCACCTTTTTCACACTAACATCTTTGAAATTGAGTGTGACTTAAAGGATGGCATATAGTTATTTAATTGGCATTGTTTACTCTTTCTCAGAGGTATATAAAATAATGGTGCATCTTAGAATCAATTGTATTTTTCAGTGAAAAACAGTAAAACCACTGTGCACATAAGATTCATCTTTCCTGGGGCTTAGCCTCTGGTCACCAAGCACATATGTCCTGTCCCTGCAGAGACTTGTATCAGCAATGCCCCTCCCTGGGTTTCCCTGTCTTTATAATGAGAAACCTGACAGAGATGGCCCCTTGAAACTCTTCAACTCTGACTGATATTTGAGGAGTCCACCTGGCACACAGTAGGTAACAATAAAAAAGTGAAAGGTCAACATCCTGCCCAGCCATGATCAGGTTGCACTTATGACAGTCCATGGAGAAGCTGCTGCAGCCCCAGGTCACAACATGCAGCTCTGAGCCTACATCTTAGGGCATAAGCAAATATCCTTGAGAGAGACGACAGCCCGGGTGACCCAGGAACACAGCCCTCCTGGATAACGCTCCTGCCCTGCTCACCACAAACTCCCAGACACACACCTAGCTTAGGCCTTGTGGCTTGGAGCCAAGTAAAAAGCACATTCTGAGACACAGAAAGGATAGAGACCACAGGGAGCACTGATGTGGGTGTCACCTCTAGATGCAAAGTTGGGTCTCCCCAAGCTTCCCAGAGGCCCCTTGAAGCTTCTGATCTCATCACCAGTGTAAGCAGCATGGTAGACAGGCTCAACAATTTCCTACCCTTGGGCCCTGGATTTACCGCAAGAGGGTCTGAGAATCCAGATGCATCATAACTGTCTTTTTTTTTGGGGGGGGGGGAGTAGTTGGACACAAGATTTTTATTTTATTTATTTATATGTGGTGCTAAGGCTCAAACCCAGTGCCTCATATGTGCGAGGCAAGTGTTCTACCACTGAGCTATAACCCCAGCCCCATAACTGTGTCTTTTAAACATGGAACTGGGGCTGTTTGCTTGAGCAATAAGACAAGAAAAAGAAATGAAAAGTATACAGATTAGAAAAAAAGCAAACAAAACTTTCTCTGCATGCTTATCTACATAGAAAACAGAAATTCTACAAACTCTACCAAACAAAAAAAAAACTGTACTAGAACTAATAACTGTATAGCAAGATTGCAGAAATCAGGATCAATATGTAAGAGTCAATTGCATTCCTACATACTGGCAATGAACAGCTAGAATTTGAAAACTAGAAACAATACTATTTACAATAGCACAAAAAAATACTTAAGTATTAATCAAGTATATGTGGAGATTTCTGTGATTCAAAAAATATAATCTCAGCCAGGCATAGTGGCACATACTGTTAATCCTAGCTACTTGGGAGACTGAGGCAGGAGAATCACAAGTTTGAGGCCAACCTGGGCAACTTTATGAGATCCTGTCTCAAAGTGTAAGAAGTAAAAAGGGCTGGGGGCATAGTTTAGTGGTAGAATATCAATGGGTTCAATGCACACACACACACACACACACTCACAAATATCCTTTGTAATCCAATTGTATTCCATTCCTAAGAAGCAAGAATTTGGGTATTAGGGAAGTCATGTCATCCTTGTCTATTCAGTTCCTGAGTTTGGGAATGGAAGCATCTAGAGTTTAAGTACTGACAGAGTTACCTGGAAGTTTTTCAGTCTATATGGTTTCCGAGTTTGAATATCAAAGAATCTGCAAGAGGTTCCTGTGTACTGTGGCCCTCACACATGTACAGTATACACTCCACCCAAAGACCATAAGCACTGACATGCCTGCCAATCTCCCACTAAGATAGTAAGTGCCAGAGCCTTGGGAAAAGAGGAGAGCTCTAAGCCAGGCATGGTGGCACACACTTCTAATCCCAGGTACTCAGGAGCCTGAGATAGAAGAATCACAAGTTCAAGGCCAGCCTGGGCAATTCAGTAAGATCCTGTCTCTAAATGAAGAGCTGGAGATGCAGCAGTGGCAAAGGTTCCCTGAGTTCAATATCCAGTATTGAGGGAGAGAAAGAGAGAGAAAGCACTTCTCCCTTACCCCCCAATCTCTTGGCATTACCGTACTCTATGTGGGCCACATCATCCTGGGTTACTGCAATCCTCTGATAGCATATGTATGGGCTGGCCTTTGGGGAAGTCCAGGGGAGTACCAGGGCAGAGCACAGCCCTGCAGGGAGGCCAGCTCAGTCCCTTTGAGGAAGCAAGTTCCCCCAGCTGGAAGTGAGCAGAAAAAGAAGGGACTGGTGGGCATCAAAGGAAGTTTCTCACTCCCACAGGCACTATGTTGGGTGCTGGGCACACCACGACGGATAAAAGGGACAGGATAGATAAAAGGGTCACCAAGCTTACTTTTGCAGGGGTATGAGGAGAGCCCACCCAGATCAAGTACACGATCATTTCTGCAGCAAAAACTTAGTTGCTCCCTCTCTACCTCCATCACCTCCATCTTCTGCAAGTGTTTCTGACGGTGTAATTACAGCCTGAAGGCTCGGCAGGCATGGGCATGTGGATCTGTACGTCCAGAGTGAAAGCAATGAGGGAACGTGGACTGGTTCATCAAGAGCACTTGGTCAATGGTTCAATTACAAATGTTAACCACAGCAGCGGGCTTTCTCCTCCAAAGGATCAGGCTTCACCTAGCTGTTGTGACTCTCCTTTGTGGTCAAAATATATGTTTGGATTCCTTTCCAAATGCATACTATACTTTGTTTACTGTTTCTCTCCTTACTTTCAAACTGCAGGCTTGCCTGGGTTTTTAAATGTGCACTCTTAAGTTTGTTTAAAGGGCACATGAGATCTTCCCTCCCCTCGGGCAGGGGCTGCTCAAAATAACCTCTGGAAAGGCCCTTTTGAGGTGCTGGGGAGCAGCTATATATAAAAGTGGGTATGTGAGGAAGCAGCCGTCACCTGGCTTCTAAATGGGAGGTGTTCCCTCCATCTCTTCCTCCAAGATGCTGACTTTTTAGCAAATGACAAAAGTCAGATTTCAAAAGAAGTGTGTGTGGTGGGGGGACTGTTCTGAAAAGGTGTCAGGAGCTGAGGTTTGAATGGTGAGAAAATGCCAGACACATTAATGTGTGTGTGTGTGTGTGTGTGTGTGTGTGGTGTGATGGGTGTGTATGCATGCTGGCTCACACGCACACGCAGGTGGGGGTACACATGCAGGTGGTGTTGACACGCAGGGTGAGTGAGTAAGAGCCTTCCCGGGATGAAGAAACTGCAAGGGCAGATTTGCACATGAGTGTGGTATACTCACAGGGCAGAAAAAACCCATGTGGCTGGAGTCAGTGATGGGGGCGGAGGGGACAGGTATGAAAACAGATGAGAGGAGAAGGATCCAGACCAGGGAAGTCTGGTCTGGCCTATCATGGAAGGCTACTTGGAAGAGGTGAGTTCTGCGGTTCCTTCCCCTTCTCCTGCATACTTCAAGACGGGAATACAGATGCCTAAGGGGGTGGGAAATTCTCCCAGGAGAGGGGACGGCAGGGGAGGTGGGCAAAAGTTCATCCATGCAGGTTCAGAGTAAGGACAGATGGGCACAATGGTCCCAAAAGTGAGGACAAATGACCAGAAGCAGTCCCCTTGCATTGCGTCATTACCTTTCTCTGTATTTTCTGATCCCACACAGAAGAGGGCCAAGAACTGTTTGACAAGCAAGTGAGTGAACAACACCTGCTGAGGGCCAACTGGGTGCCAACAGCCTGCCAGCTACTTTGCAGATCTTATCTAGTGGCATCCTCCCTGAGCCCAGAGAGTGGGCATAACAAATCACCTCACAGGGAAGGAGCCAGGCAAAGAGATGTGAAGGCATTTGCTCAAGAACACAAAGCTAATACACAGTGGAGGCAGGATTCGAACACAGATCCAGGGTCTGTACTGTCAGAGCCACCATGTGGGCACCTCTCTGTAAGAGCTCAGGGTGGGTGACTCCCAGTCTCTTCCTCTCTTCGTCACTTTCTCTTGGCAAGTGATAACTGTCCCATCTGTTGCTGGCCAGTTGGGCAAGGGGTCAGAGGACCCTTATACAAACCCTGGTCCTAGGGCTCTTATCTAGAATCATCTGCCTACCCAGATCCACAAATTAGCATTTGGCTTTTTGTGGGAAAAATCTAAACGGATCTTTGCATTCCTGTGTAGAGATGTCTAATATTACACAAGTGTCTGTCACTGGGTCTGCAAGGCTGTGTGTGTGTGTGTGTGTGTGTGTGTGTGTGTGTATGTACATACCTTGGGGAGTGTAAGCCTCCTCAACTTGTCACCCTTCTTTCCTAAGACTGTTTCTAAGTCACATGCAAATCAGCTACCAGCCATGGGTGGTAATGTATCAGAGAGGTGAGAGACTTTGGTGCAACACAAATATGAATTCTACAGTATTATTTACTAGTCCATGATCCAAAGGTCAGTTCTCTAAGCCTCCGTTTTTTTCATCTGGGAAATGGGTGCCATGATCCTTACCTCCCTGATATAAGATTTAAATAAGGTCAGTCAACAAATTGTCCACCCCGATGCCCTGCCTGGAGCTCAGGAAATGGTGGCCCCACTCAGCTGCAGAACTAATCCTTGAGGCAGCTTCTAGCAGCAGTTAGGGACCCTCTCCAAGGCTGCCAAGCTGCTTCTATGTCCTTCAACATTCAGCCTACCTGCTCCTGAAGACCACATTTATTTAAAACCCTAAATCAGAGTCAGGCATGATGACCACATGCCTATATTCCCAGCAGCTCAGGAGGCTGAGGCAGGAAGATGACAAGTTCAAAGCCAGCCTCAGTGACTTAGGGAGGCCCTAAGCAACTCAGCAAGCCCCTTTGTCAAAATAAAAATAAAATAAAAAGGGCTGGAAATATGGCTCAGTGGTTAAAGGCCCCTGGGTTTAAACCCCAATGCCCTCACCCCCCCCAAAAAAAAAAAAAAAAAACCTAAATCAGGATAAAAGAGAAAGAAATATCAGCCCTTCCCAGAGAGGAACAAGTGATCCTCCACACCCACCAATAGTGGCACAGCTCCAAGCCAGGCCCTGAAGTGAGGGGGTGGCTCTCCAGGTCCATCTACCCACCACCTCGGGTCCAGCATGGTCTCCTAGGCTTTTTCCTGGGCTGAGTCTCCCAGGCAGGGGTGTGGCCAGAGATCCTGGCTCAGATCATGGGCTCCATCTGCCCACCTTCCCCATCTCAGCCCTGGCTCCCAGGAACATGAATAGGCAGACTGGCCGACAGACGGACCAACAGGAGCCCTCTGTAAGTGTTCTGCCCTATCCCAGGGATCCCAGGGCAGCCAATTTTGACCACGGAGGGCCAAATCATCACCTAAAGGGGGCCGCCGCCCTGTGCTCAGGAGCCCTGTCGGATGAGAGCGACATTTTGCAGAGAGAAAAGCCCTGGCACAGCAACATGAGGAGCAGAGGCCCTGGCGACTCTTCCTGGACCAGATCTTGAGCCAGATGGTGCCCGGGAGGAAGGAGTGGGGGACGCAGCTGAGCTGGAACAGTCCCTGCCCTTGGGAGTGCCAGCCCCAGGGTCACAGCCCTGTACTGCCCGCTGCACAGAGCAGAGGAGAGCAGATCAGCAGGGCAGCCTGGCCTTTGTGCCAAATTCCACACGTGCCACATCTGTCCAGGCAGGGTCTCAACAGGTGTGAACCACACCGCCCAGAGGTAGGGTCTCCACAGACTGGAGAACCTGGAGGCCCTCCTGAGGGCAGGACAGCCTCAAAGAAAGAGATGGGCAGCCTGCCAGGGTGAAGTAGGTCAGGAGAAAGAGGGAGACGGAGGCCACAGCCATCAAATGGAGTCATTTCCAGAGGAAGCTGGATCTAAAACTTTCTGTTCAAGAATAATCCTCCTTGGCAGCCTTGGAGAGGGTCCCTAACTGCTGCTAGAAGCTGCCTCAATGGGGCCACCATTTCCTGAGCTCCAGGCAGGGCATCGGGGTGGACAATTTGTTGACTGACCTTATTTAAATCTTGTATCAGGGAGGTAAGGATCATGGCATCCATTTCCCAGATGAAAAAAACGGAGGCTTAGAGAACTGACCTTTGGATCAGTGTGTCAGGGCAAGAGAGGGAACATGGATGATTGCTGGGAACCATGGCTCTGGGGAAATTTGAAGAACACACACAATTTCCAGACCTCCATGGAGAAACAAGCACCTCTGAACATGGCCCCTGCTGGCTTGTTGGCCCACAGGCCCTTGACTATGGCCCCTGCTCCAGCTCCTCGGCCAAGCCCTGCCTCAGACTGTATCTGAAGCCCCATCCTGGTGATGCACTTGAGGAATCTGTGCCACGAAGACCAAGGGGCTGGGAAGGAGGCAAGTGCACAGCTTCAGGGTTGCTGGCTCATTAGATGGGCTCTCTCTCTCTCTCTCTCTCTCACATACACACACACACAAACTCAATGAACACACACATGTGAATAGCAGGTTTTACAAGCATGCACCTGGGTCTAACTCCTGGCAATAGATTTGCTGCAGCTGAAATGACTTGGTCCAGGGGCTCCCCAAGGGCAGTTAGAGTCCCATGCACAAGCAGGGCCCAGAGCACACATATTTAGAATCACACTTCACTGCTCCTCACTTCTGCCTGGGGGCCCCAGGGGCCCAAAGGCAGCAAGCAGAGTGGGGAGCTTTGTAGAGCCTGGGGGAGGCTCCAGACAGATGGGCAACCAGCAGCTCCTCCTTCTCCTCTTCCTCCTCCTATTCTTTTTTATCTTCCTCTTCTTCCACTGAGCCCACCTTTCTCCTCCCTCAAAGAAACCACTGCCCCACTCTTACTGGCCTGATCCAATCCCAGCTCTGAAGCTTACCTGTTAGTGGTCTTAGCAAACGACACTAAACCACTCTGTGCCTCAGTTTGCCGCTCTGTAAAATAGGGTAATAACCATACTACATCAGGTTGCATGAGGGTTAAATGGAGCCCTTCCTCTCCTTACCCACACACAAGGCTGATCCCTCTGTCCTCCCTCCCACTGCAGCTCCTGTGAGGCTCCTTCCTACCTGTCCCTCAAATCTTGAGCTACCTAAGACGAGGACCTGTGCTGTCTCTGCCTCTTCTCCCACCAGTCAAGGCCCCGCAACAAGCTGCCCCAATCAGTCTTCCACCTTCCCCTTCTTCCTGTCCAGGTCTTTGTTCCCTCCCTGCATTCCCCACCCTAACTCCCTTTCCCATTGGGGAAGCTTTACCTGCCCTGAGGATGGGCTGGGGCCCCCTCCTCTGTGTGCCCACCTGTCCGGGCCTGCCAGCCCGGGGTTGCCCTGAGCAGACACCTGCTAGGAATTCTCTGGGGCCCCACAGTCTCTTCAGGTCAAGGGTGGGAATAAAAACCTCAAGTCAGGCTCAGCGTGGCCCAGCACAGGGCAGATCTCAGGAAGACCCCTCTCCAAGGAGCATCCCACAGGTCATGTCCTCAGGCTTCCTCTGAGTCAGGGTGAGTTCAGGGACCAGAACAGTCCAGGGCCAGACAGCCCATGATCTGCCTTGAAGGGGCTGCACAGCCACCCAGGGAGGCATGAGAGGCCAGGAGAAGCTACTTCCAGAAAAAGGCATTATTGAAGGAAACCAGCTACAGTTGGGGGTTGGTTGCTATAGAAACAGTCCTAACTATCTCCTAAAATGCTAGATGTGCCACCAATGCACTGTGTGCGGGGCTGTTTCAGGGGACTACCAGAGGCCCCGGAAAGACCCTTTGCTGCGGTATGCACTTTCTGGAGAGGACATCCTGGAGGATCCAACAAGGAATCAGGTTCTAGGGGCAATGAGGCCGGTTCATCAGTCCATGGGTAACACACTAGAAAACTGAGACTTCAGGCTGTAGAATTATCTTAAGAGCAACTCAGGTCCTAAGACCAGCCATGGCCCAAACCTTGACTTCAGCCCCAGTCTGAACCTTAAGCTAGCAGTGGATGGAGTCGTTACTCTGGCCTCAGATCAAGCACAGTCTTGGCCACAGAGGAGCCACAATTCCAGTTTCTAACCAAGTCCCAAATCTGACCACAGACCCAGCCTGACCTAGTCACAGACCGAGCAACAAGATAAGCCACAGGCAGAGCTTACCACACTGGCCATAGATGGCATCCTATGTTACATCAAATAATGGTAAGGATATTTTCCCAGCGAATGCTGTGGATTCTGTAACAGCATGTTATACTCTTGCCATGGATTTCCATAGCCTTCACCTCCACCAGAGCCCCAGGAGAGTTTATGGTCCCTGTTTACAGAAAATGGAAGCTCAGAGAAGGAAACTAACCTGCCTACGGTCACAGGAGGAAGAATGCAGGTGGGTGGTGGTGCAGAGACTAGAACCCAGGTCTCCAAGCTGGGCCCAGCTGGCCAAACGCATTGCTTTGGAAAAGATGTGCTTTTGAAGACCTGCTGGTATCTTATAAATATGCCATTTAAATACCCATTAATTACCTTATTTAGGAGATAATTAGTGATTAATAGCTTTGGCTATCTATTGTACTTTCATTTGCTCTGCCAATTAGGCTCCCAACAGTTCTGAATTCTTTGGAACAATCCTCCTAAGGCCCAGATGTCCCCACTATGTCCCAACACACTCTTGCTCTGTAAGGAGAAGGCTCTCTCCTCCCCCAAAGGGAGCTCCCCAAGGTATCTGCTACTGTGGCACCAACAGCCTCTGTCACCTGTGGGCTCCTCGGGAGGACAGCAAGGGGGACACAGAAGACATGGGGCAGCCCCAAAGAGAGAGCAGAGGAAGGCACTCCTCCTCATCATCCCAGAGACCCCTTGCAGGAAGGGAACAACAGACTCAAGACCCAGGCACCAAACCAGAGGATGGGGAAGATGGGGTGGGATCCTAGACTCCTTGGAGGATGCCGCAGGGTCCGGTAGAGACCACCACCTCAATAAGACCATCTGTGTGGTAAGGGTACCACCTCCTGGGGCAAACAGCAGAGGGGTGGAGGGGAACAGCTCCTCCCTCAACACCACCACCCCAGCAAGGGTGGTGACCCCACATGGGCGATTTGTTTCACCTTCCACTCCAGGATTTCAAAATGGGGCCTAAGGTTGCCTCTGCCCCCAGGACCCTCCATTTGGTGCCAAATCACAGTGCCAGGAATTGCCAGTGGGGCCCCGGAGGCGGGGCTGTGTACTGCTCTCATCACTGTCGGGGATTATACTACACAAGAAGGAAACAAAAAGCGACAAAGGATCAACACCCCCCACCACCACCGCCGGCCATAATGGGAAGGCTCAAAATAGCTCTTTTTTTTGCAACTCTGGGATGATTCCAGAGTTGCTCAGCTGAGACCAGCCTCATGAAGGGGGTGGGGGGGGGGTAGGGAGGAAGTGGGAGCCACCAGGGCCAGAGGGAGTTCTGATCAAGGAGGGTTGGGATCTGGACCAATCCAGAAAAGGTCAAAGGTGCCTGAGTGATGGGTGGATGCTGACAGCTCCTAGAATGAACTCAAAGTCCTCCAGTCCTCGGCCCCTGAGCACACAGGGTCACAAATCCTGCACACCTAAGTCTCTTCCCAAGAAGGGCAGGAGGGCAGGACGTGACGTGCTCTGCAAATACCCAGAGCCAAGCAAACACGGCGTCAGCAGCAGACGGCTCAGAAGAGGCCTCTCAGATCCACCAGAACTCCACGCCCCTCCCAGACAGAGCCCAGAGAGTTTCTATTTCTGCTTCCAACCCTTGTTTGGCATCCTCGGCTAACAGACGGCTACTTCCCCTCCCTCCAGAATACCAGGTCAGCTGGGAAGTGGAACACCTCCTCCCTGGCCTCCCCTGTTCCCCTGCTCTGGCTCTGCAAGGGAACAGGTTGACCCTTCCTGAGAGCAATGGGAGGCATCGCCAGCCCCAGGCCCCTGCCCCTGGAAGGGCTTCCTCCCCGCCCTGGACAAAGGCCTCATCAGCACACCTGGACCCAGAATTCTGGTTTCCAGAGGAAATGGATCCCAACCACCTCCCAGACAGCAGGAGGCATAGACCAACTCTCTCAGCCCCCCTGGAGCCTCGAATCCAACCACACCATCCAGTCCCAGACTCCAGCCATAGACAGAGGCCCACCGTGCCACAGCCTGCATCCTACCCCCACCCTCAAAGTGATCCCTGACCATGGACCCACAGGCTCTCAGCCTGGCCTCAGCCCAGGCCCATCCAAGTGCCAGTCTCACAGATGCAGCCCTTGGGGAGCCTGGAAGAAGCAGGCTGGACCGCTGGGCCCCCCTGCTGGGACCTGGCTCCCACCCAGAGCCAAGACTAGCAACCCTCCCCACATGCATCCCCCCATGGGGGCTGGTGGCCACACAGCTGTGCAGGCCTCCGCAGCAGGCACACGTGGGACCCTGGAGGTGGCATTTACCTCCGGAGTGACTCACTTAAGGCTCCCATTGGTTTGCGAAAGGGGGTGCAATTTAGCATTTTCTTTCTCTTTAGAAAACAAGAATTTTAAAAGAGAGAGAGTAGAGAGATTTGAGGGAGTGGGTGGGGAACTCAGATCTCATTTGATTTCCTACCTCATTTGTTATGCATTCTCTCCTCCCCCCTCCCACTCACAGCCCTTCCCCTGGGGGCCCTGGCCACCCCCTTCCACTAGGCACCTGGCTGTAGATCTGGGGATGGACTGGGACCCAGGACTCTGGGAGGCACATGCTGTCCCAGGCCAGGTCCTCAGCTCCCTATTCCTCTCCTACCCTTAACCACATGGCCAGGAGTATCAATGTGAGGTGAGGGGCGAGGCCCCTTCCTGGCACAGTAAAGGCTGCTGTGAGGGAGGCCAGGAGAAGAAAGAGCAGTGTTAAACTGGGCGTGGTGGTGCACGCCTGTAACCCCAGCGGCTCTAGAGGCTGAGGCAGGAGGATAGAGAGTTCAAAGCCAGCCTCTGCAAAAGAGAGGCACTAAGCAACTCAGTGAGACCCTGTCTCTAAATACAAAATAGGGCTGGGGATGTGGCCCAGTGATCAAGTGCCCCTGAGTTCAATCCTTGGTACCAAAGAGAGAGAGAGAGAGAGAGAGAGAACAGTGTTAGAGCAGGGGAAAACTCAAAAGTCATCCTGACCCCCAAACTCATCTTCCCCTTTCCTTTTACAAATGAGAAAACTGGCCTGAGGGCAGCTCCAGGCCTTCTGTCACTGCTTTGTTGGACAACTTAACTCCTAGGAAAGTTAAATGCAAGAGTAGAAGAGACCAGCGTGCTAATTCCAGTAATTCCAGCTCTGATTCTGACTTTATGTGTGACTCTAGAGCCAGGCACTTAGCCCTTCTGGGCCTCAGTTTTCTCATCCATAAAATGGGAGTGACATTAGCCCTATCTCAAAGAGATACTGTCAAGTCATATAGGAAAGCATGTTGAGGGCTGTTATAAGAACCAGAGGGTTCTCAGGATGCTAACCCTGACCTGCCCTCCCTCCCGCAAGCCTAGAATCTCAAGAGAATTCCTAGGAGACATCTGGGCCCTCCTAGGAGGTCCCTAACTGCCAAAGCTTCCTTGGTATCTTGAAGTTCATACTTTATGCCCTTGACCTCAGAGAAAGACCCTTTGCCTTTCTGATCTTGGTCTCTCAACATGCATAATTAACAGGTGGGCCAAAAGGTCTCCAAGCCTCTTAAGCCATGAAATATCACAGTATGTTATGATGTGCATGAGGAAACATCACAATTTCTGGCCCTTATGACCCAGATATGGCCCCAGCAAGGGATGGGCAGGGGTATCGAGTCATGATCTCGTATTCTGTGTCCCCTGCTAGGCTCCCAAACACAGGACAAGACAAAGGGGCTTCCAATGGGGTAAACCACGTGCTGCATGCTGGAAGTGGGACCTCAGGCTGGACCATTCTTGCTTATGCAATGATACCACTGCAAAGAGCTTCAAGCTGGGGCCTGCCAGGCCATCTACTGTCACAGGTAAGTCCACAGAGACAGGCGTTTTGCACAGGAACATGTGACCTATCCAAGCTCCAGAACATTCCCAACTACAAGGGAAGTCCTGGAAGGCTTTCTGGAGCCAGACTTTTAGGAAGGCCTGGTATCTGGATGCAGGGCTTCCTGGCTGGACACCCAAAAAGGTGAGTCTGCAGCTTCTTGCAGATGATGCCCTTCCCAAGATGGATAGGAAAGCTAGCCAGGTACCCTAGGAAAGCTTGCCAGGTACCCCAGGTGTGGCAGTTTCTCAGAGTCGTGCCTCAACTCCCCTGGCACCTTCTTTGAGTCCAGACAATCCCAGTCTGATCCCTTTCCCAAGCTTCCAAATGTGTCCTCCTTTGGGAGATCTGGCCTCTGGTCCCTGCCCCTGGGAGCCACAGAGCAAGCAGCTCAGGAGAAAGTCTGGCTTGGGGATGCTGTGCGGATACATGTCCACCTCCAGAGGACCCCAAAAGGAGACTGACAGCAGAGCACAGTCCAGACCACGATGCTGGAAACCCAGGTTCCAGCTTAGTCCTGCCATGACTTTTTTTTCTGTGATTTTGGGCCAGTACTTAGCCTTCCTCAGGCCTCAGTGCCCCCTTGTTAAAGAGGGTTTTGAACAGGAATATCTGGAAGCATCCCTCCCACTCTGACACTGTAGGATCAGTATTTTACTGACTCAAATTACTAGGTTCAGTGCTCTCAGGCTGCCAGCTCCTCCCCTAGAAGCGGAGGCCACACCTGGGAATAGCATAAACTGGTTCCTCCAGCCCAAGGCCCAGCCCTGTGGTCTCTGCTCTGTCTCTCCAACCATTCCTGCCCCAACCCAAAAGCTTCCTAGACCCCCCTGGCTGCTTGCTCTGTTTCTACCCAGTCTAGAGACCTGGGGCCTCTCATTTGCTCTGACCCAGGGTAACAGATACCTGCTGTGGGTCAGTCGCTGGGGTACAGAGGGAGGGCCTTGGGGAGGCACAGAGGAAGGGAGGGGCAGGGTGCCTGGCAGAAACCAGAACAAACCCTTCCCAACAAAGGCGGCTCCACCAGGCTGGCCTCTCTCCAGCCTCCCAGGAGCCCTCACATGGCAACCAGAGGGACCTGACAAAGCACCCAAATCTCACCATGCCACTCCCCTCCTCAATGCTCTTTGGAGCCAGCTCCTTTTAGCCCTGTGCACTCTAGGAACCAACGGCCACCAAGCCAGACAGAATTCTTTCCTCTTGGGTACTTCTTGCCTGCCCCATAGCTTGACCACACATTCTCAGACGCTCCACCCCTTCCAAACTCCGGGGCTTTGCTCAAGCCTTTACTCCCAACCTGGAAGCCTGGCCCTGGCTGCCTTTCTACCCAAATTCTGAGAGCCTTTAAGACACCTAGAGGAACCTATCTGGCTTTCACTGCTCCAACATGCCTGCTGGGCTTCTCTGCCCCACGGGCAGCCCTATACTATACATTATCATTTCCTTTATAAATTGAGTCCCAACTCCTTCCTATCCCTGGCCCCCACCACCAGCTTTTATCCCCAAGGTAGGTCTCCCTCCTCCTTTATCCACAGGGCAAAATCCAGGGCTCTCCTTCCTTCCCCTCAAGACTTGATGGGGTTGGGGGTATTATAATGAATCCTGGCTGTGTGGCTAAAATCTATCCAGAGATTGGAAACTGATAACTCATTTAGATCCCAACTTTTCTGGAACTTGATTAGATTTTTCTCTGGAATCTGGATACTCCCAGCCATGAGAATGTCCTTGAACTACTTCCAATAGGTACTACTAACAGAGCTGGTATATCCATGGCTGGATACTCAGGCTGTATACCGCACAACTCCATTCACTGAACAATGGGATGATCTGGAATCTGTTACCATGGTAGCCTTCACACCCACATCCCATCTCTACCCTCACTCAGTGTCCACTGGCCAGTTTTTAGAGGAAACCCCTCACACCACAGGTCAGGAAGAAGACCCCTCACTCAGAAGCCAGGTTCCTACAGCCTCCACTCCCAGCCTTCAGCCTTCTTTTATTTTAAACTACCCCCTCAGAGAGATGGCCTGGTGATTCCACCCATCAGTCTACTCATCGAGATAGATGGTACTGAATAGCCACCCGTCTCTGTAGAATGTCCCTCCTTGGGCCTCAGTTTCCCCAGCTGTAAAGAGAAAGACTTGGGCTCCTGATCTCCAGACGGCCTGTTTTAAAGCACATCCACCTATTCTACACTGACATGGTCAGTGGGAAACACAGGATTTCCACACACATACTAGTGTTCTACATTCACAAGGTTTAGAAGCCTAAAGAGGAGATGTTTATAAAATGCAAAGTTGCCTAGAAGCACTGAGAAAGGGAAGAGTAATCGGATCTTGCTGAGATCTGTCTCAAAAGAGTCCTTGTGGGGGGCAGCTGATAAAGGGATAGGGGTGCACAGGCAGGTGGATCCACAGAGGTGGGGAATCCTGGCTGCCCTGGGGGAAAGAGCCAATTGTGAAATTGCAGCAGGAAAGCACAATGTTAGAGCAGCCTGGAGCAGAGCAGTCTTCTCACCTGCCACTGTACAAATTCCCGTGGACTCAGCCACAGGCCAAAGGAGAGGGCCTGGGACTGGCACCCCCATTCCCAGGGGTGACCCATCAGGGCACTGGTGGAGAAAATTCCTTAAGAGTCCAACAGACTTGGCCTTGAGTCCGGGCTCTTCCCAGACCCTCTGAGCCACCTTGAGGGAGCTATTTCTCCAAGTATCAGTGTCTGGATGCTTTAATAGGGGGAGAGTGACATTCCCTACCTCATTTTGCAGTAAAGGGTTTAGCACATTGCCTAGTACACAGTACAAACAGCAATCACCAACTGCTATTGCTCCCGCTGCTGGGCCCTGGCAGGTAGTCTGTGCTCCTGGTGTCCAGGCAGTGCAACACACAAAGAGTGGGGCAGTGGATGGGGACATGCACCCTGACATGGGTCCTTTGTGGGGAGAGAAGGTAGGGAAGGACACAGGCACAGCAGAGGTAGAGGGGAGGCAAGGAGCCTTTTCCAGTCTCCCTGGAGTCTTCTCACTGTGCCTCCCTCAGTAGGGGAGAGGGAGGGAAGTGACAAGGGGGGTGTTTAGATGTATTCTGTACTTGCTGTGTCTCTCACACAACCAGCCCCACCCTGACAGGATTCCTCAGGGACAGGAGGGGAGGATATTCTCAGGCACCTAAATCCCAGTACATGCACAGGGGGGTTCCTATCTGGCCAAGTCCCAGGCAGCATTCCAGGAGTGGGGAGGATTTGCATACAGTCCAGTGGTGTTCACACCTAGTGTATGTGTACAGGTAAATTCAGGCTCATTCCATCACCGTCATCACTTATGGGCGGAGAAGTAGGGTTCACACCAGGCCGATGCCTATTCCCTGGGGGAAGGCATGGCACCTGCCAACGTCACAGGCTGGGTGTGAGTTCATGGTAAATTCTCACAGGCCAGGCTCACAAGCCAGTGCTGCGACCAGGCTTGCTGCCGACGACTGTATGGCCGGCCCTGTGGGCACAGGCTCTCCTCAAGCCGGCCTCCCAAAGCACTATGGGGCCCAGAGTGTGCAAATCGGGGCTAAGTGGGGTCCCCTCCTCATCCCAGCACCCAGCTCGGGGCCTGGCACAGAGCAGATGTTGGTGAATGAAAGCCGGGCTGGATGAATGAATGAATGACTAACACCCACTCCCTCAAACCACGGGCTACACTGCCTGAGCCTGCGAGAGGGCAGCGCCCATGGGACCCCAGAAGAGCGCCCATCTTCAGACCTCCGCACCTGAGGCTCTGCCTCCGGGGGTCGGGTCGATAGGGGGAGGGGGCGGGACCTCCAGTGCCTCGCGGAACACCTCTCCTGCCGGAGAAGAAATCTGGGTCTCCGGACGAGCTGGGGGCGGGGGTTGTCGCGTGCTGAATAGAAAGAGTGTCAGGACGGGGGGCGCGTCCTGCTTTGCGTGGCGGGGCGTGGGATGGATCTGCGGCCGTGGGACATCCCCTTCGGTCCCCGTGCAAGGGTCTGCCCGGGCCTCGGGAGGGTGGTGACAGCTTCCAACAGCTGGACTGGACAGGGGTGCTGCAGACCTATCCCTTTCCAGCGGGGCTACAGCGAGGGGGACGTAGTGTCCCACGAGGTGACAGGGGTTGCAGGAAGGACGTGGAGCTCGAGGAGCCCCCTTCCCACGCGCCGGGGATCCGGCCTCGCCACTGTCCCCTCCAGCCCTCCCGGAACCTCCGCCCACCTGCGCGAGGGGCTCACCTGGGCCGGCGGCCCCTCCTCGAAACGCGCGGGTCCCTCCCCCAGGGCCACCAGCCCTGCCCTCCCGGCNTGCCACCGCAGCGCGCTGGGGGCGGCAGCCGTGGGGCGACCGCGACCGAGACCGGGACCTGCGCTGAGATCGGGAGCAGAGAACGCCCGAGAAGAAACGGATTCCCAGCCGGAGACACCGCAGTCCAGACGGGGATGGGGACTCGGACTGGGGGACCGGGACATAAAGACCCTGAGATTCAGCGCCAGAGAGAGAGAGAGAGAGAGAGAGAGAGGCACACTCTTAGGTCAGAAATACCCATGGGGGAGAGAAAAAGAGAAAAATTCAAAGCTGACTAGAGACCCGGAGCCTGGTAGCAGGAAATAGTGACAGAGAGAGGAGCATAGGGACGCAAGCGGCTCCCATCAAGGCGACAGAGAAGTCACTGCAGGATCAGAGTCAGAAAGGGACCCTTGCATCAGCCCCTTCCCCCACTCCAGGGATTCTAGGTCCTTTTCAGGGTTCAGCTTAGCCTCAAGAGAAGGAATAAATTAGAGAGAGAGAGAGAGAGGAGATTCTGTGCCTTTAACTCTAAGGAAACAGTAAAACACATGCATATCCCACCTGGGATTCCAGGCTGAGCTGGATTTAATGGGCCCTCGGGGCCTGGCAGTGAGCTGTAACCCCCTTCCACTTCCCACATCTGGGATGCAGGCATTCTAGCAAACAGGCCTCCTGGGGGCTGGGGAGAATGGGTTGTGTCTAACAGCAGCAGGGGATCCACAGTCCAGCCCGAACAGAGAACCAGGAGATGGCCAATCATTTTGGGTAATGCCCCAGAGAAGGGAGGCCCCAAAGGAGGGAGGCCCCAGGGGAGAGCAGGCCTTTCCCTAGCTGAGGACTGAACCAGGTCTGTAGGTCCACCGACTGTCTGACCCGCCTTTGGCAGCTCACAAGATCCCCCAAAACCAGCTGCCTGATTCCTGGCTGCTCCTCAGAGGACTATGCAACCTTACCAGAAACGCTGCTTCCTTCCCAGCAATTGATTTGGGCTAAAACCCCAGGTACAATCTGCAGCCAGGCATCACACCCACCCTGCCCCACTCCACCTGGTACATGAGATAATTCCACCTCCGGACTAGCCTTATTCCAGATTCCCCTTAGCTCCTCCATGGAAATTGGATACAGGGCGCCAAGGGGCCTCGATGGACATTTAGTCTAGCACTCCCTCTGGGGCTTTGACTCCATCTACAGGATCCCAGTAAAGCAGTCCTTTAACTGCTGGTTGAATCTATCCAAAGACTGAGAGCTCAGTCTTGCTGAGCTCTTTGATGTTTGGACAGAGCTATCCATGAGAATGTTCTTCCTCCCTTGAGCTGAAATCTACATCCTGTATGACCCACTCATGAGTTCAACTCTGCCTTCCGACACCTTACAAAAAAATATTTAAGAACTAAGGCTTTCTAGGGTCCTCTGTCCAAAGCGCCTCATGTGGCTTCACTTAGGATCACCAACCATCCTGATTTGAGAAGGATTGTCCTAGTTTAGCTCTGAAAGTCTTGACTCCCAGGTCACCCTTCCGTCCCAAGAACTCTGGATCTCAAGCCAGGCAGCAACACAGACTCCAGTAGGTATAGAATTTCATAAGCTCTGAAATCATGAATCCAGAGCTGTTCCCCAGCACAGGCCATTGATCATCAGCAGGGTGAGTGTGACTGGGACCCCTGCAGCCCTTTCCCAGCACTGGGGTGAGGGTCAGGATGGGAACAGTAATGAATATTTATTGGACAGGTAATATGTTCATGGCTTTGAATATATCCTGTTATTTAACTCTCGAGTACTCTCTGAAACATATTGCATTATTCCCAGTTTCCACAGAGGGAAACAGAGGCTATGAAAGTTCAGGCTTAGATTTCAGGCCTGTTCTGTCTATTGTGCCTCTCCTTCCCCCACCCTTCCCCGCCACAGAGGGAGTTTCAGATGCCAGAAAACCTGTTAATGTTCAGGCTTGGCCACCTGTTCTGTGGGTGCAGGAGTGGGTACAGTGGAGACCACTGACCACAGGAATAGCAATAAATTAGACACAGAGGGGACATATCTGGGCCTGAGCACCTCCCTAGCCCTTGTCTCACAGCAGCCAATATGGACTGCAGGCTGTTGGCAGCCCAGTCTCCTGGCACAGCCCAGTGTGTGTGCACACCCATGCATCTGCAGGAGTGCTTGTGTGTACTTCACACACACAGACCTGTTTACAGATAATGTTCCATTGGTGGACACTGAGACCCCTTCCCCCAACACTCAATCTAGTCACCACAAACCCTAAACTAGTGGGGAAGGGGTAGGTGGAGCATTGAAGGGGAGATGCCAAGTTGAATTTCAAAAAGCATCTCCTTAGTCCACCGTTTCCATCCCATTTCTCAGAGGGGAAGACAATGGACCAGACTGGAGGGATGAGAACCCAGACTCCCCCAGGACTCTTGAAACCTTCCATGCAGTTTCAGCCCTGAGTGAAGCCCTCACTGAGAGGTG
Source organism: Marmota marmota marmota (assembly GCF_001458135.2). Taxonomy (NCBI): domain Eukaryota; kingdom Metazoa; phylum Chordata; class Mammalia; order Rodentia; family Sciuridae; genus Marmota; species Marmota marmota. Next base: position 1,862,812 of record NW_025999899.1, read on the forward strand.
ATGTGGAGTCCAACAGGGAGTGTGGGCCTAGCCTCCAGGGCAGCTCCTGACCGCACTGGCTGTTACCAGCTGCCAAGGCAGTTCCGGCCTTCCCTTTAGACAGAGCAAACACATCAGGACTCAAGGCTATTAGATTAACTGGTGGGAGTTAACTTCCTGCGTCACAAGGATCGTCCTTAATTGAAGAAAGGAATAACTAGCAATTTAGAGTCACTGACCTCAGCTGCCTGGAGGAAGGAAGAGCAGGAGCCAATCAGGGCCTCCTGGGCCTCCCAGCTCTCCGTGACCAGAGTGACTGTGACTGGGTTTCAGACCCAATCCTTTCTCACAGACCTGGTGCCCAGACCCTTTTCTCGGACTATCGTTTATTCTGCTTCTGCCTCCACAGTGGCCTGCGGCTCCTAGGCCCAACAAAAAAACTTAAATCCAAAAAAACTGGGGAAAACAGGGCGCAATCCTGCCAGTTCCCAGGGAGAACACAGGCACAGATGTGGACAGACGGGAGAACGCCCTGGGCAGGTAGGGAGTGGGAGCTGGTGGCAGGATAACTACTCAACCTGACATACCTAGGCCTTTTTATCGGTCCTGGACAGATGGTGTCCAAACTCTTGGAAAGGTTAGTGATGGTCTCTAGGAGCCAGTATGGCCCTGTGGAAAGCCAGCGGTGCCAGGCCAAGTTCATTTCCTTTTTGGACACAGTTATGGCAACTGGTGGAGTTGGGCATTGCCATGCCTGATGGGCCTGTGCCTGGGCACAGCTGCTGCTCTACCCTCTGATGGCGACTTTGTGAACAGTAGAGGTAGTTAGGGGCAAGATGATGGCCCGCCCAAGCGCATGTCCCTGTCCACTCCTGAATGGACTCCAGTGGAAAGAGGCCTCTGGCTGGACTTGGACCACATCACACTGTCAGCAAAGGTGCTCACCACAGAGAAGCAGCTGCATAAGAAGGATGCAGTTTGTGCAGACTGGAGGGGGAGCCATCTGGCAGACGCATGGCCACTGACAGTGGCCTTGACAAGCTGGGACCATGACTGAGGCCAAGAGGATGAGATGAACATGGACAAACAAGTGGATCTAAGGCCCGACACAAGCATCCTTTCTCCAGAAGTCTCTCTTAAGCTCCCAGCTCGTGTTCAATCCCGCATCCAGGTTTCCACTGTCCTTTTTCTCCTCTAGTCCTGCCCCCTCGCCCTAACACCTACCTATCCCTCACCTGAACCACTGACAGCTCCTTCACTTCCTGAGGTGTCTTCCGGCCTGGGATCCCCTCCTCACTGGGTCACGTATTTTTAAAATCCGTTGGTTAGCCAGGTGTGGTGGTGCATGTCTGTAATCCCAGCTACTCAGGAGGCTGAGGAAGGAGGATCACAAGTTCAAGGCCAACCTAGGCAACTCAGTCTCAAAAGGAAAAAAGGGCTGGGGATGTAGCTCAGTGGTAGAGCCCTCCTGGGTCCAGTGCCCATACCACAAAAATAAAAACAAATACCAAAAAAAAGTATATATATATATATTGGTTATTGCCCCCAGCCATGGGGACTATCTACAATCACAAAAACAGCTCCTGACCCAGTTGCTCTTCTTTGGATGCTCCACAATAGCTCTGAGAGTAACTGATTTGTTCTCATCCTCCCCTTGCCTGGGCTGCCACCAATTCTACGCAGCACAGGACCCTGGGTGAAATGTGCCCTTTGATCCAGGGCCACTTATTCTTCCTTTTCCTACTGATACCTGGGGCACATCTAGTGTATACTTCTGCTTCACCCACAGGAAAGGGGTAGGACCATGCCTCCTCCATGCGAGGGCCCATTCTCTGCAGTTAGGAGGAAAAACATGGCCTCAGCCTCAGGGCAGATGCTATAAAGGAGACACCACCATATTACCAAGAGTCTCATTTGTGGTTTTCTGCAAAGGCAGGAAAATTCCCTTGAGATCAACCAATGACCTGTTGGGGAACCCCCCCACCAAGACAGACCCCCACCCAGGAGACCAAGCTGAATGCTTCACTTTTATATTCCAGTGTATTCCTGCTCTGTACTGATACAGGTGGGCTGCAAAACTAGACAGCAGACATGCACATGTATCTTCAGCATTTTCAGAAGGACATTTGAGGACATCCTGAATTAGACCTCATCCTGGTTTTTTTTTTTTTTTTTTTTTTCTGTACCAGATTGAACCCAGGAACACTTAACCACTGAGCCACATCTCCAGCCCTTTTTATTTTTTATTTTGAGACAGGCCTCACTGAGTTGCTTAGGCTCCCTGCTAAATGGCTGAGGCTGGATTTGAACTCCTGATCCTCTTGCCTCAGGCTTCCAAGCCACCAGGATTACAGGTATGCGCCATTGTACCCACCTGGACCTCATCCAGTTTTGATTTGAGATGTTGAGATGAATGGAGGCTCAAGTCCGGATTCTGTTGGTCTATTGCTGTTTAGTCTGCTTTTGTCTTACCGAGTGGGGTTTGTTGGTAGATGGGATTTTGGAGAGAGGATAAGGGATAGATTTTTCAAGGAAAGGGGTGTTGGGGTGGATACAGAGACAGACAGAATAATAGAGAAAAGAATAATTCTCCTAGAAATAATAGAGAAAGAGCTTCATCAAACTTAACAGTAGGTGACTGTCTAACAGATAGTGGGACCCCTCCTCCCCAACCACAGAAATGTGAGCAAGTTTACCTGGCCCGTGATTTTGCAGTTCAATCTGTGCTTTGCACTTGTGTGGTGTCAAGATTGCTGAGATTGGCCCCAAGCAAACCCAATTGTTTTCAAGTTACACTTAGACCAAATAAAAATTAGACCTGGATAAAATCTAAAACTCCCGGTAAGATTGGTTGTTCCCGTCTGCATTCCTGCAAACATCGGGATCCAGTGCCCAGAAACAGCATATCCAGATATTGATCCTCTGATCTCAGCCAGGTCCCTCCCCAGAGACCCGTCCCCTGGATTCCAGAACTCAGAAAATCAAGCAGAGTTGTGGATGATAAGGCACTAAAGAAGAAGCAACAGATAAATGGGTGTAAGGGATTGCTTGGTTACTAATGCAACAGTATCAGACAAGGGCAGGAAATCATAATCAGATTATGTAAATAGATTATGTAATAGATGGGGCTTTATCAGCATGGATTCCACTATCTTGAGCTATTCTGGCTCTTGTGATCTAGCTGCAGGTACAGCTTGCCTCTTGGACTACACTACTCTGCCTGATCTTCTGCAATCTATAGCTGGTTTTGGCTCTGGCTATACTGGTCAGGTACCCGAGAAACACAGAATGGCATTGTTGGAAGATCCTGAGGGATCACCTTTAGTTATTTTGTTTTAACCTAAGATGCACCTAACAGTACAATGGATTTGGGGTTGCTGTGCTTTTTCTCAGTTCATGGCTACTTCTGCCAGTCTGGGCATAGTTCTTAATTTGTCCCCAAACCCCACTCCACTCTTTTCCTCCAGGGATCCCCTCTGAAATTTGCACGTTTTCCAGCTTTCTAAAGCTTTTTCCTGTGTTATGTGTGTACATGAACAATACCTACTCGTGTGCGCTTTTGGTGGGACTGTAGTAGACAGATGTCTGTGTCTTGCTTTGCCCCTTAATATTAAATTTTTAAGTTTTTGTTTTGTTTTGTTTTGTTTGTTTGTACTGGGCATTGAATCCACATGTGATTTTACCACTGAGCTACATCCTCAGCCCCTTTTATTTTTTCATTTTTAATTCTGAGACAGGTTCTCGCTAAATTCCTGAGGTTGGCCTTGAATTCGTGATCCTCCAGCCTCAACCTGGCAAGTTGTTGGGACACAGACACGTGCACCTCCACCCTGAGTCAAGATTTATTTTCATTTTATTTTTAATGGACACATGATAATGGTCCACACTTATGGTTGTTTTAGACATGCCTACATGTATCCAATCAGGGTAATTACCATGACCATCACCTCAAACATGTACCATCTCTTCTTGTGAAGCCGTTCAAAGTCTTCTCTTCTAGAGATTTTAAAACATGCAATACATTATTGCTAACTCTACTCATTGTGCCATGCAGTACAACATGGAGCTTTTTCCTCCTGGAGGTATGTTTTTACTCGTGGACCAACCTCAACCCATCCCCTTCCCACCCCTCCCAGCCTCTGGGAAGCCCACTCCACTCTACACCTCGATGAAGTCAACATTCCTAGATTCCAAATAAGTAAGATCATGCACTACTTGTCTTTCTCTGTCTTATCTTATTTTTAATATTGCTTTTATGACCTGACCACATTGATATTTATAAATTTGCCTTATTCCTTTTGATTTCTGCATCTTTCTTTTCCCCTTTGCATAATACATCTCATTTTATTTATTTATTTATTTATTTATTATTTACGGTTCTGGGATTGAACTCAGGGGCTGGCACATACCAGGCAAAGGGTTTATCACTGAGTTACATTCCCAGCCCTTTTCAGGAAATTTTTATTGGACACAAGATCTCCAGCTGGACTCCAACTTGTGGTCCTCCTGCCTCAGCCTCCCAAGCAGCTGGGATTACAAGCACGCGCCATTATGCCTGGCATCATTTTATTTTTCTAATCCTATCCAACAATTGAGGTTTCACAATCGAAACACAAGGAGGGAGACATTCTTGTGACCGATCCCATTTTACAGATAAAGCAACCGAGGCTCAGAGAAGCTAGGTATGGCCTCCCTGTTATAAAGAATGCTACCATAAACACACCCCTGCTCCTCTTCTGTTCCTGTGCGGAGAGATTTTCTGAGGCTCAGACAGCATTGGAATTGTTGAGCCAAAGGAGCATGCACATTCTGTTTCCTTAAATAACTCATCACCAAATAGCTCTCTGGAGAGGTCGTTCTACCAGTGCCTGCTTTTGACGGATGGTAAGACCAAGGCCCGATGACCTGGCCTAGTTTTTAGGACCCAAATGTGACGTGTAGCCCAGGGCTCCTCTGCCTCTTCCTGGAGTCTCCCACAGACACTGCAGAAAGACTGCAGCCTCGCTGAGCCCTGGGTAGAATCCCTCCTTTCTTCTCCATGTGGAGCACAGTGCTACCCACCACAAACCTTCCACAGGAGGCAGGGGAGATGAGTAGAGCACATCTGAGCCAAAACCAGCCCAAGAAGCCACGAGTTTGTAACCCAAGCCTACAAAAACAAAACAAAACAAAAAACAGCTTTGGCAGTTTGAACAAGTGGGCACGTAAGGAACACTCCGGCTGCAGGCCCACTTGGAAGAGCTGAGATCTGTGCTGTTTGTGGATGGCAAAATGTGCTGGTCTTGAAACCCCAGAGAGGAACCCACAGGGCTAGGTACTCAGGCAGCTTCGGAATAAATGCTAGGACGCAGTCATTGGGGGAGGGAGCAGCTAAGAAGTGGTTTAAGGAGAGCTTTAGACCTGTGCTGGATTCGAAGCTTGAAGGGAAGAAATCCCTTGGCTTATATTAGTGGCCATCCAAGTTCCCTAATGCTCTTCTACATCTTTGCTCTATTTCTCTCTACTGTAACAACACATTTTTTTATTGAATGAAAATAATGGCAAATATAACAGTAAAGGATATTTGCAGAGTGACTACTATATACTTGAAAGTGTTTAAAGTACTTTCCATGCATTTCTCCTCTTTTTTCTTCTTTTGGTACTAGGAGTTGAACCACTTCCCCAACCCTTCTTCTTCTTCTTTTTTTTTTTTTTTTGAGACAGGGTTTCACTAAGTTGCTTAAGGCCTTGCTAAATTACTGAGGCTGGCCTTGAACTTGTGATCCTCCTGCCTCAGCCTCCTGGGTTGATGAAATTACAGGCTTGTGCCCCCACCACCACCATTGTGCCCAATCTTTCTTAATCCTCAAAGCAACACAATAAGAGGGACATTCTTACAACCATGCCCATTTTACAGATGAGAAAATCGAGGCGCAGGGAGCATACATATTTTTCTTGAGATCTCATAGTTCAATAAGGAATAAGTGGTGGAACAAAAGTATTCAACCCTGAGTGTTCCAATGTTCATGCTCCAGCCTTGACCACTGGAAGGAAGAAGAGAAAATAAACAAGACATAGGGAACCAAGAGGCTAAGGCTCTGCTCCAGGTGCAGCCTCAGCCTGTGTGCCAGCCTGCCTTATCTGGGCACTTGCCTGCTTTCCCAGAATATTTCAACTCAGCTGTGATCCTGTGGTTTTCTCCATCCCCTTGGGAGATAGGGTTGCAGGTAGGGGAAGGCAGGGAAGGAACTGTGTCAGCAGGGTTCTCCAGGACGCAGATGCAGCTGCTTTTGTCTGAGCAGAGGCCTCCTGGGGCCACCCATGCTTCCTCATCTGGCTGCCAACCCAATGTCCCAGGCAGATCTCCCAGGCTGCTGCTGGGGCTATCTATTCACATTGCAATTTGAATGCTTCTGGTCAAAATGACTAAAAGGCTGAATTTTACAAGGGTTTTGAAAGTGAATTGACTCCACTTATTAAAGATATACTAGATTACATGCTGAGCCAAAGGACACACCAGGGACTCCGGGCATCTCGGGGCTTTTCACAAGACAGACAGAAACATGCCTTTCGCAGTCACTCGGTGGGAGACGTTTTGCCAAGCAGGTGCTAATTAAATTACTGGCTGGACGATAGTGGTGGTCCATCCAGGAAGCATCTGGGCCCAGGAGGGCTGATGGTGAAGGAAGAAGCAGTTCTAGAAATGCCCTCTGGTTATTTTATGTAAATCCGTGTCTAAAGGCAGGCGGGCAAAGACTGAAAGCAATATGTTCAGGGAAGCTTTGACTTCCAGTCAAGGAATTTACAAGAGAGAGGAGAGAGAGAGAGAGAGAGAGAGAGAGAGAGAGAGAGAGAAGGAAAGTGAGGTGTGTTTAGAATCGGAGGACTTGGACAGGTTCAGAGCACCTGGGGAGTGAATCCTAAGAGGGTGGGGATGGGGTCTCTTCTACTCTTCTCTATGTCCCCATGAGAATCTCCCTTCCACCTCTTGCTGCCTAGAGAAGTGGTCATGTATTGCTGGTGTGCAGACTGCATTTGCTGGCAGCAGCCATAAGAAGTCAGGATGACACGCGTGCACCCCGCTTGCCTCCCATTGCTTCAAGTAACAGACATAGATTCAGGCTCTCGAAGGCCAAAAGGGAATTTACTGGCCGTCTATCAGGGTCTCACAGGCTCAAAGGAGGCTGCAAGGACTGACTTGGAAAGCAGACAGGAACTGACTGAGGCAGCCAGAGAGGGCCAAAAGCCATAAAGCAGCCGTCTTTGCACAGAAAGACCTTGGCCCTAGGACTGCTCTCTCCACCCACAAGCACCCAACCAATTAAGGGGTTAGAAAAAAAGGTCAGTTGGCATCAATCATTTAAGGCGGGCCTGAGTGTTCATACACGTGCATGTAGGCATACAACATGTACACACATGCTTCTGTACATTCATTTGCATACACAGTTTCACAGGATTCAAAATCCCTGGGTGTGATATGTGGGTGTGTGATATGTGCTTTCAGGTGCAGGAGGGAGATCTGGGAACTTCAAAGGGGAGGTAGGTCCTGCATGTACACCACCATTGTGAGTGCTGGACAATTTTCGTAAGAGGTCGCATTGTGAATTCCAAACTAAGACACTGGGGACTGTCATTGCATGGACCCAACGACTTCCTGAAGCTCACTCCTAAAGCCCTGCCAAAGTTAAGGTTCTGGAAAACTGTCAGGAGAGCACAGCTGCCTACCGTTTAGGGGTACCTGAGCCGAGCCAGGCACTCATCCCTGTGAGAGGTGTCTGGGGCATCCTCTGCAGGACTGCAGTGAAGAGGCTGGGGGCGTCCAGATCAACCACACCCATCTGGAAAGAAAGGGAAGGAAGAGGCTGCTTTTGTGTTGGTGCTGCCACAGCTCTGTGGTTTGCAGTGTCTCAATATTGCAGCATTTCATCGGGGAAAATGAGAACAAGTAAGGTTTTCAGAGTTCAAATTCTCTTTCAAGCTTTCGAAAGTAAAACTTAATAAGGCTTCTTAGCCCAACATCCAATGAACCTCAATTTAGGGAAGTAGATTTTTGCTCCTCTCCCCTTAGTGAAATTTATTAGAAATTCCTGGGGTGAGGGGAGAGGGGTGTTTTTGTTTTATGGATTGAAAAGGAGCAAGGGCTAGAAAAACAGTAGAAGAAACTATCTGGAGTAGAATGATCACCAGGCTGAGAATTAGATCTAAGGCCTAGCTAGTCCCAGTTTTGCTACTGATTTCCTGTGAGACCTCACCCCACTCCGGGTTTTTGTTCTCATCTACAGAAAAGGGGGTAATAAATCCTCTTCTGTCTACCTCAGAGGAGGGGACTGGAAAATGCTTGGTGGCAGGGACACTGCTGGGTAGATAAACAACCTCAGAGAGTATTAACGGGGAGGGGCCAGGAATCAGAATCACTCAGATCAGGCTTGTCTGGGTCCAGGGATTGAGTCCCCTGAAACTGGACATGAAATTGCATGTGCAAATGAATGCACAGAATGTGTGCGTGTGTGTACATGTTGCATGCAGGTGCATAGGTGTGCATATGTTTGCACATGTGTGCGAATGTATATCTGTGTGTGTTTTCTGAGGAAAGTATCCATAGCTTTGGCCAGGTTTGTAAAGGGATGGCGACCCCTCACATCAGCAAGAACTCCTGTTTCAGTTGATGCTTCGCTCAGATGAGAAACTGCCCCCCTGAGTCAGTGTGGGGAGTCTGGGGCTTGTTCTTATCGAAAGCTGTGAATGATTATCTGAGTTAACGAAAAGCTTTGTTGAGGGAAGCCAGCATCCCAGCCCCTGGAGTGCAGGTGGCTTCTGTTACACATACCTCAGATCAGAGGCTCACAGCAGTTTCCTCCCTGCCTGTGTCAAGTTCCAACATGGAATGGGGCAGGAAGGGACCAACCCTGATTGAAAAAGGCCCTTCCCAGACAGCCCAGTCAGTCCCACATCTGCAGCAAACATGCCTTGGCCTTCTTTTTGATGCTCAAGTAAATGTTGGCCAGAGAGTCACCTACAGTGGTTATCAAGACTGGCAGCTTCTTATTGGAGGGTTGGGAACAGATTCTGCAGGTCTTTATGGATCGCCAAGACTCACACTGAGCAGATATGCAATCCATCTCGAAGAGCTAATGAAGGCGAGGAGGCCAGCCAAGGCCAGAGGTGGCCTGGTGGGAGGGCTTGCACTCAGGCCCAGTGCATCGGGCTCTGCTGTGTCCACGTCACCAGCTCAGCCTTCAATATTTGCCCCTTTGGCAGGCGCCTCCCCCAGATTCCCATTGTTCTCAATTCAATAGTTTAGGCAGGGATTCTGTTTCTCATTCACTGTACAAGCCGGTGCCTGCAGACCTCTCCACAAGTTTATTGTGAGCCTGGAATTTATGACGGATTGGGTTTCAGAGGCGGGATTGATTAAATACAGATGGAGCTCTTGGCAAGGGCCTGGGGCTCCCAGTAGACTCCCCCATTTAGAAACAGAGTAAAGATTAGAAAGCTTGAACAGGGCAACCTGGGGCAAATCATGCTCTCAAGGGAAGGGAGGGACCATGGGGTGGAGGCTGCTGCTTATTTCCTCCAGTTCAAATAAATCTTGAACCTGGACAAAATTCCTTGGCAGGAGGAACGACAACTCCAGAAGCTGCTCCCACCACCTGGCTCAGCCACCTCCGGTCCATGATGCTCTCCTCTTCACCTGCAGCAGGTGTGAGATGCTGTGAAGTCTCAGCTCTGGCTAAACCCCTCCAGCACCTTTACTGTTTGATGGCACTATCATCGTCACATCTGTGCCCCCAGCCCTTTCAAGACTTCAGGACTTGTCTATGCTGTTCCCACTGCCCCGAGAGCCCATCCTTCCTTTCTTGAATGACTAGAGTCTCAACTATCTTTCAAGGCCTAGTTCAAATAGCAGCTCCTCCACGAAGACCCTCCAAAAAGCCAGCCGCCCGCACTCAGTAGAAAGAGTCCTTCCTTTCCATTTGCAACCACAACATGCTATTTTTCCCTCAGCTTCAGTAGTATGTGTGCCCCTTGAGTGAATGGTTTTTTAAAATTTTTTTTTAGTTGTAGCTGGACACAATACCTTTATTTTATTTATTTTTATGTGGTGCTAAGGATCGAACCCAGTGCCTCACCTGTGCTAGGTGAGCGCTCTACTGCTGAGCCACAACCCCAGCCCCTTGAGTGAATGTTAATGCAAATTTGTCCTAGTACCTAGTCTGAGGATGTGCTACCTTTTGTATGTGTTTTGGCATTTCCACCTGCCATTTGGCTGTAGGTAACTGGCCTCGGTGTTCCTGAGGAGGGATGCTGGACCGTGTGCAGTGCACGCCCTTGCAAAGATGCTGAACCATCATCCCCATGGTGGGCATGCGATTCTAATCTGACCTATCAGAGTAAAGGGATTAGATGGGAGGCAGGCTTGTTACCCAAGCTGGGCCAATCAGAGCCAAGGAATGAGCGGCAACCCAAGGGCATTGGCTGGCGCTCTTGGGAAAGAGGGTGTCTTTCTGCTATGGTTGCTAAATGGGAAAACTGTCAGGCTTGGGCTGCTGGTGTCCACTCCGTCACCATGAGGGGAAGGCCGCCTGTGAATGAGGCCTTTGGGTGACAGAAGCAACTAAAGTGGAGAGCTGGGGACAGACCTTGCCACTGAGGTGGCCTGGGCAGGAGCAGAAGTCCATCTACAGAATAGTACTCAACAGGTGCAGCAAGCCCGGGTACAGCCTGGGTCAGGCAGACACTGCTGCTTCCAGTTCAGCATACATTGCCTGGCACAGCAGGCCAAGGTCAGGGGTAAGACCACAGGGCAGCAGGTGGCTGCAGCCAACTTACACCTTCAGGGCAGAGCCCAGCACCCAGCAGGAGACTGAAGGGGTGGGGGCTGGCCAACAACCAGGACCCCAGAAAGGACCACTACACAATATTTGCAGTCAAACTCCATGACAACCACTTTCTAGTTGGAAAATGTCCACCTCACTTGGCTTCACTTTCATCTGTAAAATGGGTCAATAATCTCTATTTTTAGTGTTAGTATAAGAACCAAATGGAATAATGTAAATAAAGCACCTAGCACCTAGCACCCAGGTAGTAGAGTGATTATCGTTCCTCTGTGAACAGGGCCCAGCCCTAGCAAGAGTGTAGGGGACAAGGGAATGTGGGTTAGGATGGAGTGGATGGAAAATGAGTCAGCAACTCAGCTCTAACCTGATCACTGTACTGGCTGTCAGGAAGGGAGGACATCTTAGGCATCTTCTCATACCCAGAAATAAACACGGGGCCTGGCATACAGCAGGACCATGTATTTGCTGACTTTAAAAATGGAGATGGCAGCCAGGTGTGGTGACACATGCCTGTAATCCCAGTAACTCAGGAGGCTGAAGCAGGAGGATTGCAAGTTCCAGACCAGCCTCAGCAACTTAGCGAGATCCTGTCTCAAAATAAAAAATAAAAAGGACTGGGGATATGGCTCAATGGTAGAGCACCCGTGGGTTAAATCCTCAGTTGAAAAAAAAATAGCACTTATATTTGACAGCTGCTAAAATTTTCTAGGCCATCTCAGGATCATCTGCTTCAGAGAAAGACACGACTGTGACAGAACAAAAGGACACTAGACTTGAAGTTGAACGATGCAGATTGAGTTGTGGCTATGTCATTGGGTTTGTATGGCCCCAAGCAAGTCCCTAAATTTCCACAAGCTTCAATTTCTTCATCTGTAAAATGGGGTCAGTACTACATCTACTCCATAAGAACCTGACCCAGTTTAGAAAGTTCTGTTGGCACTAGAAGCCCTGGAGCAGGATGTGGATCTGAGGCAGCCTGAGCAGAGCTGCTGGACTGATCCAGATGAGATGCTTGGAGCAGCCAAAGGCAAGACCAGGAAAAGTGCTGTCAAGTGTCCAGTTTGAAGGGCAAGACAAGGAGAGACACAGAATCTTGAGTGAGAAAGAACACAATCAATGGGAGCAAGAGATAAGGAAAGCACTTCAGAGCTATACTCCTAAGGGCTAGTTTCCCTTTTACAAGATCCTCTGTGGGAAACCTAATAGTTGACATTTATTGAGCAATTGTCCTCTGCCAGGGCCTACTCTAAGTGTTTTCATGGCCACACCCTTTAATCTTCACATTAACTATGGACAGGTACTATTTTTAATACCCACTTCACAGATGAGGAAACTGAGGCACAGAGGTCACACAGCATTTTACTTTGTGCCTCAAAATCTTAACTAGTTGAATTACTGCTGGTACATACCGCAGGGGTGGCTATGATGACCTACAGAGAAGAGTATGTATTTAAAGGCATTTGTAAATTGTCAGATGCTGGATAAAGGTGAGGTGGTATTACATTTAAAGTAAATATTTACTCACATAACTTCTCTCAATCTCTAGGTACCTCTCCAAAGGTGGCATGTTACACCATGATGGTTAAAGAGCACCACCTCTCACTGAGCTAGCCATGGCTCCCAGAAGGCTGCTAGGGCCCTGAAGCACAGTGGCTGCATGTGTTCCCACAGAGTTCTCTGCTGAGACCTTCCTCAGTCAAACACAGCTCAGGCTAATGGAGCTCAGTGGGCAGGGGAGATGGCAGAGCCCATGTGACCAAGGCTCTGAAGACCCCTGCTCTTGACGAGATCATTGCAGAGCTAGAGGCTCCCTGGAATCCTCCCATGACCCCATGAGGTGCCAGGCATGGATAGAGACAGATTTGGGGGACTGAAGGCCCCACTCCAGCAGGTGGCGGGAGTGTACAGTGGGCTTCTCAGTACAGGCATGGGGACCTACAGCCCAACCTAAGCTGACCTCGCTGGACAGTGCAGACAGATGAGAGCTGCAGCTGTGCCGGGGTGGGGGTAGGGGTCCTCGGAAGCTGATTTGAGCAGGAGGGAAATGCAGGACTAGCGTGGGAGTGAAGCGGGGAGGAGGGGCGTGCACAGGGGAAGGCCCAACAGGGGGCAGGTGGGTGAGGGATGCAGAGAGAGCAAAGGGCCAAGTGCCTCAGCTAAGGCTGTGACAGAGGAGAGACCGCTCTGTGGGAGGTGGGCAGGGTCTCAGCCAGTCCCCACTCCCAGAGGGGGCCCCCTAGTTTGGTTGGAGAAGGTGTGAAAATGCTCCAGAAATCACTGGGAAAGACTTTCCAAGGTTTCTCATAAAGGGTTGTTAAGATCTTGGAAAGGAGGGGTCCCAACGGTAAGACCCTGGAGGTCATGGGAAGGGAAGGATACCATCAGGAGGAAGGAGGACAGGTGGCAGAGCAAGAGGTGCAGTCCCCTGTGATGAGGCTGCAGGAGGGGTCAAGAAGGGACAAGTGAAGCAAGGAGATACTCAAACCTTACCCAGGGCCCTGGGAGGAGAGAGGGCAGGGAGCAGCCTCATGGCAGAGCCCACGAGAGCCAGGGCTCAGAGGAAATGTAGGAGGGGGAGGTCTCTTGGTGAAGGGCTTCAGGACATGGTGATGCCCATCTGGACACACCTGCTGGGGTGCTGGGTGAGGCAGGCTCAGGGGGGGACCCAGGGGCAGGCCACAGGATAGACAGAGTCAACTAGAAAAAAAGCAAAAGGCAGTGGGTTTGGTTCAAGAAAAGTCTATGAGGGTGACCAGGCACATGGAGACCAAGGATGGCTACTGGGATTCCAGGAAGGGCAGCAGAGAAAGGGGGTATCCAGGAGGGTGGGCGCAGGCCTGGGGAGACCTGGCAGAGGCTCTGCTCAGGCTGGAGCCACAATTGAGACTGTGGGTAGAGTGGCAAGAACAGAGCAGGGCCTGGTGTGGCTGGGGCAGGAATCCAGGTTCCAGAGCTGACGTAGCGGGGAGGGAAGGGGCTGCTCACAGAAGCCGGACTGCAGTCGGCCTCTCAGGGCCATAAGCTCCAGGCAGGGGTTGCTGATATTAATGGCTTATTCATGGAGTTCACTTAAGTCCCATTCTGGCTCTCCTGGGGCCCTTATTGAGGCCTGAGAGAAGTGCACAGGATATCTGGCAGCTCTTCCAATCCAGGCCCTGGCTATTTGGTTCAGCCAGTAGGGAAACAGGTCAGACACCCAGCTCTTGACCAACAGAGCTGAATGGGGGGCGGCCAATATGGAGGAGGACATATAACAAGCCACTACCTTTCTGCTCTGAGACCAAAGAACCAGGAGCTGGCTCAGAAAGGGGCCCTTCCAAAGGGCACTTCTGTGATGATCAGGAGCCCAAGGTGAGGCCAACACCCTATTGGGCAGGTATGGCAGGGAACTGTCATCAGCCAAGCTGCTAAGACACTAAGGCTGCGGCCCGGAAGACACAGGAAACCTTCCTTTGCTTGACTCAGGCCCTTACTCTCGCCTTTCAGCCTCCTTCACCCACTTCCCATGCCCACCCACCCACCTCAGGGAGGCAGGGACTGAGTATGGGAGGGAGAGGAGTGAGAAGTGAGTTGGAATTACAAAGGCAGCAGAACCTTGGCAATGGGACCCATATCCTCATAGACAGCACTGTGTCAGGGTCACACAAAGTCAGCAAATTTCTGTGGACCATACTGAGCCCCTGTGCAATCTTGATCCCTTCTTTCATTAATTCAAAAGAATCCGCTGAGCACCAACCACATGCTAGGCAGAGTCCCCCTGCCCTAAAGGACCTAAATACTCTGGAGGCGAGTAGGGAAATCAGTAAAGCCCAATGTGACCAGGGCCGGGATACTGCTCAGGTCTTCTCCCACCAAGTGGGATCCAAGCAGCAGTGCTGAAAGATATGTACACATTTTAGTACCTCTATAAACTGGGGACAGTCCGTTCAACACTAAAGTACTAAATTCATATATGACCCTTTCTGAAAATAGGAAATAAACGGGTCATGAGAAAACTGAAAGGGATTAGAAAATGACCTATAGGTGTCCAATGCTTGTGAATGAAGCAAACATCGCTGGAAGTCTGGGATAGCCAGAGGGCTGTAAATAGAAAAATTTATAAAGATTCAACTTCCATTTTCAAATAAAGGTTTTGTACTTTTTGCCGTTCGTTCTGTGTTGGTGAATGGTTTGCCTGCAGTGTTTTACCATGGGCCAGGGCGAGGGAGTAGCAGCTGGATCGAGAGGCAGGTAAGAGCCCCACACATGAGGCAGAGGCCAGAGGTTATCTGGTGCAGGAGAGACTCTCAAACAAGGCAAGTCGGTGGGACCAGACCCTTCAGAACACAGGCTGAAGCAGGAAGCGTTCAGCAAAGGGAACTAGAGGACAGTATCTAGGACATGCTGAGTGGGGAGGACAAGCAGGAGCATGCACTCAAGTGAACATTTCAAATTGCTACAATTATCTTTATGGGAATAAATGAATCCATGACCCTAGCATGGAAAACAGGCTTGTTTGAACAAAGTATCCCCTCTGTGCCTCAGTGCAGTCATCTGTAAAATGGGAATAATAATAAGCACTGAGAGCGATGTTCTAGTATGTGCTCAACAAAGGTTAGCATTTATTATAATTTATTTTTTTCTGTGGGAGAGGAAGGGGTGGCAGATAGTCCACTATTCTCATAGCAGACACAAAAGTATTCTCAATGGTTCTGTAAATCACATTGTGTTTTGCCTGTGGGGGGAAAAAAAGAAGATGTAAATTATTTCAAATAGACATGCACATACTTTAAAATACTGAGTTTATTTTTTAAAAAATCAGCACAGTAAAAATTGTCACACAAATTACTTCATACTACCAATAACAGGTCCTCCCATCCATTCAAGTGCATACATTTAACTCTCCAGATTACAGACCTGTAATTCCCTTGAAGCTCTTTACATTCTGAAGTTACATAAAATTGAGGAAAATGTTAACATTAAATGAAAATCAATTTTGCACAAATAAGTGTGATTGAGCAGCTTAAATCATCACCTGAAAGACTTGCACTTCAAAAACAGTCCTGGATGACAGCACTGAGCAGCACTGAGTGTGTGATAACAGGAGTCACATTATTCCCTGGGGTGTGGCTCACCCCACTTGTTCTTCACATTTCTTTCACCAGGCCTCGGGCAAATAATTGAGGGAAACTTTTTCTAGGCAGTGGCCTTATTTTTAATGCACCTCCTTTCCTTTTTCTGAATTCGGTTTCTAAAATAACAGAGGCTTTTCCCTTGGTACCACGACCCGAGACACTGGAGGACCAAGCTGTTAGGTTTCCTTCCTCTGGGGAGACCCAGAGTCTTCACGCTGTCCAGCTCTGTCCCCTCTTCCCACACAGGGCTCCTCTGCAATGTGGACACAGAGAGAGTTCCGACCTTCTCAGAGGTAGTGGGCTCCACACCTTTACCAATCCCGGGAGAAGACCCGGTCCTTTCCTGATATCCTCAAACTTCCTCTGAATTCAGAGAAAGCTTTTTATACCAGAATGTGTCAAGACAGAGCAATAAAAAGACTTTGAGGAACTGAAAATGTAAAAAATTACCTAGGGATTGAACCTTAAAGAGAGGTGTGTTTTCACTATTCACTGGCAGATTCCTATTTTTAGCTGCACAAGCACAGAGGTTTGGCAGCATAACCTAACTCTGTGTTCCACATCAGTCTGTGATCCAGGAAGGACAGGTGTCCTGTAAGGGCACAGCCAAAAATGAAAAACATGAGCCAGGTGCTGGGACTCGGCCTCAATGCTGATGCCACCTGGGGGTTCAACAGTAGCTTGAATCCCTGCCTGAATCATATTTATTTATCCATTACCTTTCAAAACATTGTGATCATCAAACTGAGCCAGACGAATGAATATAATACCTCCACAGGAAAATTATACATTCTGAAAATATTATATTGTCATAATTCATGTTTCCTGAGCACTGATAAATTTAACACATTCCATCATAAACTTCTAGAACCACTGATATGACAATGAGAGAACTGAAGTGAGGCTGAGCTCACTGGCATCTCCTTCCCTGCGGTGGGCAGCACCTTCTGTGCCTGGATGTACAGCTGAGGATAAAGGTTTCTTGTAGCCTAAAACACAGCGCGGTGCCCTCTCTTCTCCAGTGTGGCACAGGGGGGCCTCGCCTTGGGAACCTTTATGGAGCAGCTTCTAGGAATTCCGAGGTGAACACGGCCTCTGCATAGTCTTCACACATATCCTGAAGTTCTGCAGCCACGGCCCCCAGAGCTTCATCTACCAGCTCTTCTGAAAAGCTGGAAAACAAACAACAGAGCTAAAGGTATGGACGGCCAGACCTGGAGCCATTCTGGTGCTCAGCTGGGGAACTTAACAAGTCAATTCTAAAATTTAAATAGAAATTCAAAAGGCTAAGAGGTAGTTTTGAAGAAGAAAAACAAGATGAAAGGCATCTCTCTCCTAGATATTAAGATGATGGAGTGCAGATCCCAAAGTCGTGCTAGAGGCCTATGACAGAATGGACCTCCACCTCCAGAGGGCTGAAACCAGAGGTGACTGGAAAATAACTAGTGCAACCCAGTTTAGATCCACCTGGGACTAACCACCTGATAGAGAAGACACACAGCCTCTCTTCTAATAGGGAGGGGGCAGGAGATTCCAAATTGTGTCCGCCCCCCCCCCTTGCACATCCTTTTTTTATTCTAAACTGTTTCAAGAGGTAAACTGAAGACATGATATCCCCGAAGTACTCAGTGTTTCCTAGAGACAAGGACATGCTCTTAGACAACCACGGTGCAGTGATAGAATCCGTAAAATTAACATCCATACAAAACCATCACCTAATCTTACCTACAGACCTTATTCAAAATTTGCCAAATGTCCAAACAATGCCCTTTATTCAGTGTTTTCTAGTCCAGCATTCAGTCCAGGATCAGGGGCTGCATTTACTTGTTGAGTCTCTTTTAGTCTGAAATAGTTCCTCCGTCTCTTCATATTTTTAAAGGAATAAAGGCCTGTTTTTGCAGAATGTTTACGGGCTTGTCTGCTGTTTATTTATGATCAGCATCAGGCTATACATTTCTGGAACAGATGCCACAGGGGGAGACTGTGTCCCCTCAGTACTCCACAGCATCTATTGGTCCCATTACTATGAATGGTGATTCTGAACACCTGGTTTCTCCCCTGTAAAGCTGCCGCCCCCCCCCCCCCCCCCCCCC